>NW_027665583.1:0-62000 GCF_963924005.1 Protomyctophum bolini
TGTCAAATAATGGTTAGAAGCTGTTTTTCAACAACCTAAAGTGTCAAATAATGTTTTAGGAGCTGTTTCTCAACAACCAAAAGTGTCAAATAATGTTTTAGGAGCTGTTTCTCAATAACCAAAAGTGTAAAATAATTTGCCAAAATAATTTGCCTCCCAAAATAATTTGCCTCCCAAAATAATTTGCCTCCCAAAATAATTTGCCAAAATAATTTGCCTCCCAAAATAATTTGCCAAAATAATTTGCCTCCCAAAATAATTTGCCAAAATAATTTGCCTCCCAAAATAATTTGCCAAAATAATTTGCCTCCCAAAATAATTTGCCTCCCAAAATAATTTGCCTCCCAAAATAATTTGCCAAAATAATTTGCCTCCCAAAATAATTTGCCTCCCAAAATAATTTGCCTCCCAAAATAATTTGCCAAAATAATTTGCCTCCCAAAATAATTTGCCAAAATAATTTGCCTCCCAAAATAATTTGCCAAAATAATTTGCCTCCCAAAATAATTTGCCTCCCAAAATAATTTGCCAAAATAATTTGCCTCCCAAAATAATTTGCCAAAATAGTTTGCCTCCCAAAATAATTTGCCAAAATAATTTGCCTCCCAAAATAATTTGCCTCCCAAAATAATTTGCCAAAATAATTTGCCAAAATAATTTGCCTCCCAAAATAATTTGCCAAAATAATTTGCCTCCCAAAATAATAATAATCACCAATAATAATAACCAAAAGTGTAAAATAATGTTTTAGGAGCTGTTTCTCAACAACCAAAGTGTCAAATAATGGTTAGAAGCTGTTTTTCAACAACCAAAAGTGTCAAATAATGTTTTAGGAGCTGTTTCTCAACAACCAAAAGTGTAAAATAATGTTTTAGGAGCTGTTTCTCAACAACCAAAGTGTCAAATAATGGTTAGAAGCTGTTTTTCAACAACCAAAAGTGTCAAATAATGTTTTAGGAGCTGTTTCTCAACAACCAAAAGTGTAAAATAATGTTTTAGGAGCTGTTTCTCAACAACCAAAGTGTCAAATAATGGTTAGAAGCTGTTTTTCAACAACCAAAAGTGTCAAATAATGTTTTAGGAGCTGTTTCTCAACAACCAAAAGTGTAAAATAATGTTTTAGGAGCTGTTTCTCAACAACCAAAGTGTCAAATAATGGTTAGAAGCTGTTTTTCAACAACCAAAAGTGTCAAATAATGTTTTAGGAGCTGTTTCTCAATAACCAAAAGTGTAAAATAATGTTTTAGGAGCTGTTTCTCAACAACCAAAGTGTCAAATAATGGTTAGAAGCTGTTTTTCAACAACCAAAAGTGTCAAATAATGTTTTAGGAGCTGTTTCTCAATAACCAAAAGTGTAAAATAATTTGCCAAAATAATTTGCCTCCCAAAATAATTTGCCTCCCAAAATAATTTGCCTCCCAAAATAATTTGCCAAAATAATTTGCCTCCCAAAATAATTTGCCAAAATAATTTGCCTCCCAAAATAATTTGCCAAAATAATTTGCCTCCCAAAATAATTTGCCAAAATAATTTGCCTCCCAAAATAATTTGCCAATATAATTTGCCTCCCAAAATAATTTGCCAAAATAATTTGCCTCCCAAAATAATTTGCCTCCCAAAATAATTTGCCAAAATAATTTGCCTCCCAAAATAATTTGCCAAAATAATTTGCCACCCAAAATAATTTGCCTCCCAAAATAATTTGCCTCCCAAAATAATTTGCCAAAATAATTTGCCTCCCAAAATAATTTGCCTCCCAAAATAATTTGCCTCCCAAAATAATTTGCCAAAATAATTTGCCTCCCAAAATAATTTGCCAAAATAGTTTGCCTCCCAAAATAATTTGCCAAAATAATTTGCCTCCCAAAATAATTTGCCTCCCAAAATAATTTGCCAAAATAATTTGCCAAAATAATTTGCCTCCCAAAATAATTTGCCTCCCAAAATAATTTGCCAAAATAATTTGCCTCCCAAAATAATAATAATCACCAATAATAATAACCAAAAGTGTAAAATAATGTTTTAGGAGCTGTTTCTCAACAACCAAAGTGTCAAATAATGGTTAGAAGCTGTTTTTCAACAACCAAAAGTGTCAAATAATGTTTTAGGAGCTGTTTCTCAACAACCAAAAGTGTAAAATAATGTTTTAGGAGCTGTTTCTCAACAACCAAAGTGTCAAATAATGGTTAGAAGCTGTTTTTCAACAACCAAAAGTGTCAAATAATGTTTTAGGAGCTGTTTCTCAATAACCAAAAGTGTAAAATAATGTTTTAGGAGCTGTTTCTCAACAACCAAAGTGTCAAATAATGGTTAGAAGCTGTTTTTCAACAACCAAAAGTGTCAAATAATGTTTTAGGAGCTGTTTCTCAATAACCAAAAGTGTAAAATAATTTGCCAAAATAATTTGCCTCCCAAAATAATTTGCCTCCCAAAATAATTTGCCTCCCAAAATAATTTGCCAAAATAATTTGCCTCCCAAAATAATTTGCCAAAATAATTTGCCTCCCAAAATAATTTGCCAAAATAATTTGCCTCCCAAAATAATTTGCCAAAATAATTTGCCTCCCAAAATAATTTGCCAATATAATTTGCCTCCCAAAATAATTTGCCAAAATAATTTGCCTCCCAAAATAATTTGCCTCCCAAAATAATTTGCCAAAATAATTTGCCTCCCAAAATAATTTGCCAAAATAATTTGCCACCCAAAATAATTTGCCTCCCAAAATAATTTGCCTCCCAAAATAATTTGCCAAAATAATTTGCCTCCCAAAATAATTTGCCAAAATAATTTGCCTCCCAAAATAATTTGCCAAAATAATTTGCCTCCCAAAATAATTTGCCAAAATAGTTTGCCTCCCAAAATAATTTGCCAAAATAATTTGCCTCCCAAAATAATTTGCCTCCCAAAATAATTTGCCTCCCAAAATAATTTGCCAAAATAATTTGCCTCCCAAAATAATAATAATCACCAATAATAATAACCAAAAGTGTAAAATAATGTTTTAGGAGCTGTTTCTCAACAACCAAAGTGTCAAATAATGGTTAGAAGCTGTTTTTCAACAACCAAAAGTGTCAAATAATGTTTTAGGAGCTGTTTCTCAACAACCAAAAGTGTAAAATAATGTTTTAGGAGCTGTTTCTCAACAACCAAAGTGTCAAATAATGGTTAGAAGCTGTTTTTCAACAACCAAAAGTGTCAAATGATGTTTTAGGAGCTGTTTCTCAACAACCAAAAGTGTAAAATAATGTTTTAGGAGCTGTTTCTCAACAACCAAAGTGTCAAATAATGGTTAGAAGCTGTTTTTCAACAACCAAAAGTGTCAAATAATGTTTTAGGAGCTGTTTCTCAACAACCAAAAGTGTAAAATAATGTTTTAGGAGCTGTTTCTCAACAACCAAAGTGTCAAATAATGGTTAGAAGCTGTTTTTCAACAACCAAAAGTGTCAAATAATGTTTTAGGAGCTGTTTCTCAATAACCAAAAGTGTAAAATAATTTGCCAAAATAATTTGCCTCCCAAAATAATTTGCCTCCCAAAATAATTTGCCAAAATAATTTGCCTCCCAAAATAATTTGCCAAAATAATTTGCCTCCCAAAATAATTTGCCTCCCAAAATAATTTGCCTCCCAAAATAATTTGCCTCCCAAAATAATTTGCCAAAATAATTTGCCTCCCAAAATAATTTGCCAAAATAATTTGCCTCCCAAAATAATTTGCCAAAATAATTTGCCTCCCAAAATAATTTGCCAAAATAATTTGCCTCCCAAAATAATTTGCCAAAATAATTTGCCTCCCAAAATAATTTGCCAAAATAATTTGCCTCCCAAAATAATTTGCCAAAATAATTTGCCTCCCAAAATAATTTGCCAAAATAATTTGCCTCCCAAAATAATTTGCCAAAATAATTTGCCTCCCAAAATAATTTGCCAAAATAATTTGCCTCCCAAAATAATTTGCCTCCCAAAATAATTTGCCTCCCAAAATAATTTGCCAAAATAATTTGCCTCCCAAAATAATTTGCCAAAATAATTTGCCTCCCAAAATAATTTGCCTCCAAAAATAATTTGCCTCCCAAAATAATTTGCCTCCCAAAATAATTTGCCTCCCAAAATAATTTGCCAAAATAATTTGCCTCCCAAAATAATTTGCCAAAATAATTTGCCTCCCAAAATAATAATAATCACCAATAATAATAACCAAAAGTGTAAAATAATGTTTTAGGAGCTGTTTCTCAACAACCAAAGTGTCAAATAATGGTTAGAAGCTGTTTTTCAACAACCAAAAGTGTCAAATAATGTTTTAGGAGCTGTTTCTCAACAACCAAAAGTGTAAAATAATGTTTTAGGAGCTGTTTCTCAACAACCAAAGTGTCAAATAATGGTTAGAAGCTGTTTTTCAACAACCAAAAGTGTCAAATAATGTTTTAGGAGCTGTTTCTCAACAACCAAAAGTGTAAAATAATGTTTTAGGAGCTGTTTCTCAACAACCAAAGTGTCAAATAATGGTTAGAAGCTGTTTTTCAACAACCAAAAGTGTCAAATAATGTTTTAGGAGCTGTTTCTCAACAACCAAAGTGTCAAATAATGGTTAGAAGCTGTTTTTCAACAACCAAAAGTGTCAAATAATGTTTTAGGAGCTGTTTCTCAACAACCAAAAGTGTAAAATAATGTTTTAGGAGCTGTTTCTCAACAACCAAAGTGTCAAATAATGGTTAGAAGCTGTTTTTCAACAACCAAAAGTGTCAAATAATGTTTTAGGAGCTGTTTCTCAACAACCAAAAGTGTAAAATAATGTTTTAGGAGCTGTTTCTCAACAACCAAAGTGTCAAATAATGGTTAGAAGCTGTTTTTCAACAACCAAAAGTGTCAAATAATGTTTTAGGAGCTGTTTCTCAATAACCAAAAGTGTAAAATAATGTTTTAGGAGCTGTTTCTCAACAACCAAAGTGTCAAATAATGGTTAGAAGCTGTTTTTCAACAACCAAAAGTGTCAAATAATGTTTTAGGAGCTGTTTCTCAACAACCAAAAGTGTAAAATAATGTTTTAGGAGTTGTTTCTCAACAACCAAAGTGTCAAATAATGGTTAGAAGCTGTTTTTCAACAACCAAAAGTGTCAAATAATGTTTTAGGAGCTGTTTCTCAATAACCAAAAGTGTAAAATAATGTTTTAGGAGCTGTTTCTCAACAACCAAAGTGTCAAATAATGGTTAGAAGCTGTTTTTCAACAACCTAAAGTGTCAAATAATGTTTTAGGAGCTGTTTCTCAATAACCAAAAGTGTAAAATAATGTTTTAGGAGCTGTTTCTCAACAACCAAAGTTTCAAATAATGGTTAGAAGCTGTTTTTCAACAACCAAAAGTGTCAAATAATGTTTTAGGAGCTGTTTCTCAATAACCAAAAGTGTAAAATAATTTGCCAAAATAATTTGCCTCCCAAAATAATTTGCCAAAATAATTTGCCTCCCAAAATAATTTGCCAAAATAATTTGCCTCCCAAAATAATTTGCCAAAATAATTTGCCTCCCAAAATAATTTGCCTCCCAAAATAATTTGCCTCCCAAAATAATTTGCCAAAATAATTTGCCTCCCAAAATAATTTGCCAAAATAATTTGCCTCCCAAAATAATTTGCCTCCCAAAATAATTTGCCTCCCAAAATAATTTGCCAAAATAATTTGCCTCCCAAAATAATTTGCCTCCCAAAATAATTTGCCAAAATAATTTGCCTCCCAAAATAATTTGCCAAAATAATTTGCCTCCCAAAATAATTTGCCTCCCAAAATAATTTGCCAAAATAATTTGCCTCCCAAAATAATTTGCCAAAATAAATTGCCTCCCAAAATAATTTGCCTCCCAAAATAATTTGCCAAAATAATTTGCCTCCCAAAATAATTTGCCAAAATAATTTGCCTCCCAAAATAATTTGCCTCCCAAAATAATTTGCCTCCCAAAATAATTTGCCTCCCAAAATAATTTGCCTCCCAAAATAATTTGCCAAAATAATTTGCCTCCCAAAATAATTTGCCAAAATAATTTGCCTCCCAAAATAATTTGCCAAAATAATTTGCCTCCCAAAATAATTTGCCAAAATAATTTGCCTCCCAAAATAATTTGCCTCCCAAAATAATTTGCCAAAATAATTTGCCTCCCAAAATAATAATAATCACCAATAATAATAACCAAAAGTGTAAAATAATGTTTTAGGAGCTGTTTCTCAACAACCAAAGTGTCAAATAATGGTTAGAAGCTGTTTTTCAACAACCAAAAGTGTCAAATAATGTTTTAGGAGCTGTTTCTCAACAACCAAAAGTGTAAAATAATGTTTTAGGAGCTGTTTCTCAACAACCAAAGTGTCAAATAATGGTTAGAAGCTGTTTTTCAACAACCAAAAGTGTCAAATAATGTTTTAGGAGCTGTTTCTCAATAACCAAAAGTGTAAAATAATGTTTTAGGAGCTGTTTCTCAACAACCAAAGTGTCAAATAATGGTTAGAAGCTGTTTTTCAACAACCAAAAGTGTCAAATAATGTTTTAGGAGCTGTTTCTCAACAACCAAAAGTGTAAAATAATGTTTTAGGAGCTGTTTCTCAACAACCAAAGTGTCAAATAATGGTTAGAAGCTGTTTTTCAACAACCAAAAGTGTCAAATAATGTTTTAGGAGCTGTTTCTCAATAACCAAAAGTGTAAAATAATGTTTTAGGAGCTGTTTCTCAACAACCAAAGTGTCAAATAATGGTTAGAAGCTGTTTTTCAACAACCAAAAGTGTCAAATATTGTTTTAGGAGCTGTTTCTCAACAACCAAAAGTGTAAAATAATGTTTTAGGAGCTGTTTCTCAACAACCAAAGTGTCAAATAATGGTTAGAAGCTGTTTTTCAACAACCAAAAGTGTCAAATAATGTTTTAGGAGCTGTTTCTCAACAACCAAAAGTGTAAAATAATGTTTTAGGAGCTGTTTCTCAACAACCAAAGTGTCAAATAATGGCTAGAAGCTGTTTTTCAACAACCAAAAGTGTCAAATAATGTTTTAGGAGCTGTTTCTCAATAACCAAAAGTGTAAAATAATGTTTTAGGAGCTGTTTCTCAACAACCAAAGTGTCAAATAATGGTTAGAAGCTGTTTTTCAACAACCAAAAGTGTCAAATAATGTTTTAGGAGCTGTTTCTCAACAACCAAAAGTGTAAAATAATGTTTTAGGAGCTGTTTCTCAACAACCAAAGTGTCAAATAATGGTTAGAAGCTGTTTTTCAACAACCAAAAGTGTCAAATAATGTTTTAGGAGCTGTTTCTCAATAACCAAAAGTGTAAAATAATGTTTTAGGAGCTGTTTCTCAACAACCAAAGTGTCAAATAATGGTTAGAAGCTGTTTTTCAACAACCAAAAGTGTCAAATATTGTTTTAGGAGCTGTTTCTCAACAACCAAAAGTGTAAAATAATGTTTTAGGAGCTGTTTCTCAACAACCAAAGTGTCAAATAATGGTTAGAAGCTGTTTTTCAACAACCAAAAGTGTCAAATAATGTTTTAGGAGCTGTTTCTCAATAACCAAAAGTGTAAAATAATGTTTTAGGAGCTGTTTCTCAACAACCAAAGTGTCAAATAATGGTTAGAAGCTGTTTTTCAACAACCTAAAGTGTCAAATAATGTTTTAGGAGCTGTTTCTCAATAACCAAAAGTGTAAAATAATGTTTTAGGAGCTGTTTCTCAACAACCAAAGTGTCAAATAATGGTTAGAAGCTGTTTTTCAACAACCTAAAGTGTCAAATAATGTTTTAGGAGCTGTTTCTCAACAACCAAAAGTGTCAAATAATGTTTTAGGAGCTGTTTCTCAATAACCAAAAGTGTAAAATAATTTGCCAAAATAATTTGCCTCCCAAAATAATTTGCCTCCCAAAATAATTTGCCTCCCAAAATAATTTGCCAAAATAATTTGCCTCCCAAAATAATTTGCCAAAATAATTTGCCTCCCAAAATAATTTGCCAAAATAATTTGCCTCCCAAAATAATTTGCCAAAATAATTTGCCTCCCAAAATAATTTGCCAAAATAATTTGCCTCCCAAAATAATTTGCCAAAATAATTTGCCTCCCAAAATAATTTGCCAAAATAATTTGCCTCCCAAAATAATTTGCCAAAATAATTTGCCTCCCAAAATAATTTGCCTCCCAAAATAATTTGCCTCCCAAAATAATTTGCCAAAATAATTTGCCACCCAAAATAATTTGCCTCCCAAAATAATTTGCCTCCCAAAATAATTTGCCAAAATAATTTGCCTCCCAAAATAATTTGCCTCCCAAAATAATTTGCCTCCCAAAATAATTTGCCAAAATAATTTGCCTCCCAAAATAATTTGCCTCCCAAAATAATTTGCCAAAATAATTTGCCAAAATAATTTGCCTCCCAAAATAATTTGCCAAAATAATTTGCCTCCCAAAATAATTTGCCTCCCAAAATAATTTGCCAAAATAATTTGCCTCCCAAAATAATTTGCCAAAATAGTTTGCCTCCCAAAATAATTTGCCAAAATAGTTTGCCTCCCAAAATAATTTGCCTCCCAAAATAATTTGCCAAAATAATTTGCCTCCCAAAATAATTTGCCTCCCAAAATAATTTGCCAAAATAATTTGCCTCCCAAAATAATAATAATCACCAATAATAATAACCAAAAGTGTAAAATAATGTTTTAGGAGCTGTTTGTCAACAACCAAAGTGTCAAATAATGGTTAGAAGCTGTTTTTCAACAACCAAAAGTGTCAAATAATGTTTTAGGAGCTGTTTCTCAACAACCAAAAGTGTAAAATAATGTTTTAGGAGCTGTTTCTCAACAACCAAAGTGTCAAATAATGGTTAGAAGCTGTTTTTCAACAACCAAAAGTGTCAAATAATGTTTTAGGAGCTGTTTCTCAACAACCAAAAGTGTAAAATAATGTTTTAGGAGCTGTTTCTCAACAACCAAAGTGTCAAATAATGGTTAGAAGCTGTTTTTCAACAACCAAAAGTGTCAAATAATGTTTTAGGAGCTGTTTCTCAACAACCAAAAGTGTAAAATAATGTTTTAGGAGCTGTTTCTCAACAACCAAAGTGTCAAATAATGGTTAGAAGCTGTTTTTCAACAACCAAAAGTGTCAAATAATGTTTTAGGAGCTGTTTCTCAATAACCAAAAGTGTAAAATAATGTTTTAGGAGCTGTTTCTCAACAACCAAAGTGTCAAATAATGGTTAGAAGCTGTTTTTCAACAACCAAAAGTGTCAAATAATGTTTTAGGAGCTGTTTCTCAATAACCAAAAGTGTAAAATAATGTTTTAGGAGCTGTTTCTCAACAACCAAAGTGTCAAATAATGGTTAGAAGCTGTTTTTCAACAACCAAAAGTGTCAAATATTGTTTTAGGAGCTGTTTCTCAACAACCAAAAGTGTAAAATAATGTTTTAGGAGCTGTTTCTCAACAACCAAAGTGTCAAATAATGGTTAGAAGCTGTTTTTCAACAACCAAAAGTGTCAAATAATGTTTTAGGAGCTGTTTCTCAACAACCAAAAGTGTAAAATAATGTTTTAGGAGCTGTTTCTCAACAACCAAAGTGTCAAATAATGGCTAGAAGCTGTTTTTCAACAACCAAAAGTGTCAAATAATGTTTTAGGAGCTGTTTCTCAATAACCAAAAGTGTAAAATAATGTTTTAGGAGCTGTTTCTCAACAACCAAAGTGTCAAATAATGGTTAGAAGCTGTTTTTCAACAACCAAAAGTGTCAAATATTGTTTTAGGAGCTGTTTCTCAACAACCAAAAGTGTAAAATAATGTTTTAGGAGCTGTTTCTCAACAACCAAAGTGTCAAATAATGGTTAGAAGCTGTTTTTCAACAACCTAAAGTGTCAAATAATGTTTTAGGAGCTGTTTCTCAATAACCAAAAGTGTAAAATAATGTTTTAGGAGCTGTTTCTCAACAACCAAAGTGTCAAATAATGGTTAGAAGCTGTTTTTCAACAACCTAAAGTGTCAAATAATGTTTTAGGAGCTGTTTCTCAACAACCAAAAGTGTCAAATAATGTTTTAGGAGCTGTTTCTCAATAACCAAAAGTGTAAAATAATTTGCCAAAATAATTTGCCTCCCAAAATAATTTGCCTCCCAAAATAATTTGCCTCCCAAAATAATTTGCCAAAATAATTTGCCTCCCAAAATAATTTGCCAAAATAATTTGCCAAAATAATTTGCCTCCCAAAATAATTTGCCAAAATAATTTGCCTCCCAAAATAATTTGCCTCCCAAAATAATTTGCCTCCCAAAATAATTTGCCAAAATAATTTGCCTCCCAAAATAATTTGCCTCCCAAAATAATTTGCCAAAATAATTTGCCTCCCAAAATAATTTGCCAAAATAATTTGCCTCCCAAAATAATTTGCCAAAATAATTTGCCTCCCAAAATAATTTGCCTCCCAAAATAATTTGCCAAAATAATTTGCCTCCCAAAATAATTTGCCAAAATAGTTTGCCTCCCAAAATAATTTGCCAAAATAATTTGCCTCCCAAAATAATTTGCCTCCCAAAATAATTTGCCAAAATAATTTGCCAAAATAATTTGCCTCCCAAAATAATTTGCCTCCCAAAATAATTTGCCAAAATAATTTGCCTCCCAAAATAATAATAATCACCAATAATAATAACCAAAAGTGTAAAATAATGTTTTAGGAGCTGTTTCTCAACAACCAAAGTGTCAAATAATGGTTAGAAGCTGTTTTTCAACAACCAAAAGTGTCAAATAATGTTTTAGGAGCTGTTTCTCAACAACCAAAAGTGTAAAATAATGTTTTAGGAGCTGTTTCTCAACAACCAAAGTGTCAAATAATGGTTAGAAGCTGTTTTTCAACAACCAAAAGTGTCAAATAATGTTTTAGGAGCTGTTTCTCAACAACCAAAAGTGTAAAATAATGTTTTAGGAGCTGTTTCTCAACAACCAAAGTGTCAAATAATGGTTAGAAGCTGTTTTTCAACAACCAAAAGTGTCAAATAATGTTTTAGGAGCTGTTTCTCAACAACCAAAAGTGTAAAATAATGTTTTAGGAGCTGTTTCTCAACAACCAAAGTGTCAAATAATGGTTAGAAGCTGTTTTTCAACAACCAAAAGTGTCAAATAATGTTTTAGGAGCTGTTTCTCAATAACCAAAAGTGTAAAATAATGTTTTAGGAGCTGTTTCTCAACAACCAAAGTGTCAAATAATGGTTAGAAGCTGTTTTTCAACAACCAAAAGTGTCAAATAATGTTTTAGGAGCTGTTTCTCAATAACCAAAAGTGTAAAATAATTTGCCAAAATAATTTGCCTCCCAAAATAATTTGCCTCCCAAAATAATTTGCCTCCCAAAATAATTTGCCTCCCAAAATAATTTGCCAAAATAATTTGCCTCCCAAAATAATTTGCCAAAATAATTTGCCTCCCAAAATAATTTGCCAAAATAATTTGCCTCCCAAAATAATTTGCCAATATAATTTGCCTCCCAAAATAATTTGCCAAAATAATTTGCCTCCCAAAATAATTTGCCTCCCAAAATAATTTGCCAAAATAATTTGCCTCCCAAAATAATTTGCCAAAATAATTTGCCACCCAAAATAATTTGCCTCCCAAAATAATTTGCCTCCCAAAATAATTTGCCAAAATAATTTGCCTCCCAAAATAATTTGCCTCCCAAAATAATTTGCCTCCCAAAATAATTTGCCAAAATAATTTGCCTCCCAAAATAATTTGCCTCCCAAAATAATTTGCCAAAATAATTTGCCAAAATAATTTGCCTCCCAAAATAATTTGCCAAAATAATTTGCCTCCCAAAATAATTTGCCAAAATAATTTGCCTCCCAAAATAATTTGCCAAAATAATTTGCCTCCCAAAATAATTTGCCAAAATAGTTTGCCTCCCAAAATAATTTGCCAAAATAATTTGCCTCCCAAAATAATTTGCCTCCCAAAATAATTTGCCTCCCAAAATAATTTGCCAAAATAATTTGCCTCCCAAAATAATAATAATCACCAATAATAATAACCAAAAGTGTAAAATAATGTTTTAGGAGCTGTTTCTCAACAACCAAAGTGTCAAATAATGGTTAGAAGCTGTTTTTCAACAACCAAAAGTGTCAAATAATGTTTTAGGAGCTGTTTCTCAACAACCAAAAGTGTAAAATAATGTTTTAGGAGCTGTTTCTCAACAACCAAAGTGTCAAATAATGGTTAGAAGCTGTTTTTCAACAACCAAAAGTGTCAAATGATGTTTTAGGAGCTGTTTCTCAACAACCAAAAGTGTAAAATAATGTTTTAGGAGCTGTTTCTCAACAACCAAAGTGTCAAATAATGGTTAGAAGCTGTTTTTCAACAACCAAAAGTGTCAAATAATGTTTTAGGAGCTGTTTCTCAACAACCAAAAGTGTAAAATAATGTTTTAGGAGCTGTTTCTCAACAACCAAAGTGTCAAATAATGGTTAGAAGCTGTTTTTCAACAACCAAAAGTGTCAAATAATGTTTTAGGAGCTGTTTCTCAATAACCAAAAGTGTAAAATAATGTTTTAGGAGCTGTTTCTCAACAACCAAAGTGTCAAATAATGGTTAGAAGCTGTTTTTCAACAACCAAAAGTGTCAAATATTGTTTTAGGAGCTGTTTCTCAACAACCAAAAGTGTAAAATAATGTTTTAGGAGCTGTTTCTCAACAACCAAAGTGTCAAATAATGGTTAGAAGCTGTTTTTCAACAACCAAAAGTGTCAAATAATGTTTTAGGAGCTGTTTCTCAATAACCAAAAGTGTAAAATAATGTTTTAGGAGCTGTTTCTCAACAACCAAAGTGTCAAATAATGGTTAGAAGCTGTTTTTCAACAACCAAAAGTGTCAAATATTGTTTTAGGAGCTGTTTCTCAACAACCAAAAGTGTAAAATAATGTTTTAGGAGCTGTTTCTCAACAACCAAAGTGTCAAATAATGGTTAGAAGCTGTTTTTCAACAACCAAAAGTGTCAAATAATGTTTTAGGAGCTGTTTCTCAACAACCAAAAGTGTAAAATAATGTTTTAGGAGCTGTTTCTCAACAACCAAAGTGTCAAATAATGGCTAGAAGCTGTTTTTCAACAACCAAAAGTGTCAAATAATGTTTTAGGAGCTGTTTCTCAATAACCAAAAGTGTAAAATAATGTTTTAGGAGCTGTTTCTCAACAACCAAAGTGTCAAATAATGGTTAGAAGCTGTTTTTCAACAACCAAAAGTGTCAAATAATGTTTTAGGAGCTGTTTCTCAACAACCAAAAGTGTAAAATAATGTTTTAGGAGCTGTTTCTCAACAACCAAAGTGTCAAATAATGGTTAGAAGCTGTTTTTCAACAACCAAAAGTGTCAAATAATGTTTTAGGAGCTGTTTCTCAATAACCAAAAGTGTAAAATAATGTTTTAGGAGCTGTTTCTCAACAACCAAAGTGTCAAATAATGGTTAGAAGCTGTTTTTCAACAACCAAAAGTGTCAAATATTGTTTTAGGAGCTGTTTCTCAACAACCAAAAGTGTAAAATAATGTTTTAGGAGCTGTTTCTCAACAACCAAAGTGTCAAATAATGGTTAGAAGCTGTTTTTCAACAACCAAAAGTGTCAAATAATGTTTTAGGAGCTGTTTCTCAATAACCAAAAGTGTAAAATAATGTTTTAGGAGCTGTTTCTCAACAACCAAAGTGTCAAATAATGGTTAGAAGCTGTTTTTCAACAACCTAAAGTGTCAAATAATGTTTTAGGAGCTGTTTCTCAATAACCAAAAGTGTAAAATAATGTTTTAGGAGCTGTTTCTCAACAACCAAAGTGTCAAATAATGGTTAGAAGCTGTTTTTCAACAACCAAAAGTGTCAAATAATGTTTTAGGAGCTGTTTCTCAATAACCAAAAGTGTAAAATAATTTGCCAAAATAATTTGCCTCCCAAAATAATTTGCCTCCCAAAATAATTTGCCTCCCAAAATAATTTGCCAAAATAATTTGCCTCCCAAAATAATTTGCCAAAATAATTTGCCTGCCAAAATAATTTGCCTCCCAAAATAATTTGCCAAAATAATTTGCCTCCCAAAATAATTTGCCAAAATAATTTGCCTCCCAAAATAATTTGCCAATATAATTTGCCTCCCAAAATAATTTGCCAAAATAATTTGCCTCCCAAAATAATTTGCCAAAATAATTTGCCTCCCAAAATAATTTGCCTCCCAAAATAATTTGCCAAAATAATTTGCCTCCCAAAGTAATTTGCCTCCCAAAATAATTTGCCTCCCAAAATAATTTGCCAAAATAATTTGCCTCCCAAAATAATTTGCCTCCCAAAATAATTTGCCTCCCAAAATAATTTGCCTCCCAAAATAATTTGCCTCCCAAAATAATTTGCCAAAATAATTTGCCTCCCAAAATAATTTGCCTCCCAAAATAATTTGCCAAAATAATTTGCCAAAATAATTTGCCAAAATAATTTGCCTCCCAAAATAATTTGCCAAAATAATTTGCCTCCCAAAATAATTTGCCAAAATAATTTGCCTCCCAAAATAATTTGCCTCCCAAAATAATTTGCCAAAATAATTTGCCTACCAAAATAATTTGCCAAAATAGTTTGCCTCCCAAAATAATTTGCCAAAATAATTTGCCTCCCAAAATAATTTGCCTCCCAAAATAATTTGCCAAAATAATTTGCCTCCCAAAATAATTTGCCTCCCAAAATAATTTGCCAAAATAATTTGCCTCCCAAAATAATAATAATCACCAATAATAATAACCAAAAGTGTAAAATAATGTTTTAGGAGCTGTTTCTCAACAACCAAAGTGTCAAATAATGGTTAGAAGCTGTTTTTCAACAACCAAAAGTGTCAAATAATGTTTTAGGAGCTGTTTCTCAACAACCAAAAGTGTAAAATAATGTTTTAGGAGCTGTTTCTCAACAACCAAAGTGTCAAATAATGGTTAGAAGCTGTTTTTCAACAACCAAAAGTGTCAAATAATGTTTTAGGAGCTGTTTCTCAACAACCAAAAGTGTAAAATAATGTTTTAGGAGCTGTTTCTCAACAACCAAAGTGTCAAATAATGGTTAGAAGCTGTTTTTCAACAACCAAAAGTGTCAAATAATGTTTTAGGAGCTGTTTCTCAACAACCAAAAGTGTAAAATAATGTTTTAGGAGCTGTTTCTCAACAACCAAAGTGTCAAATAATGGTTAGAAGCTGTTTTTCAACAACCAAAAGTGTCAAATAATGTTTTAGGAGCTGTTTCTCAACAACCAAAAGTGTAAAATAATGTTTTAGGAGCTGTTTCTCAACAACCAAAGTGTCAAATAATGGTTAGAAGCTGTTTTTCAACAACCAAAAGTGTCAAATAATGTTTTAGGAGCTGTTTCTCAATAACCAAAAGTGTAAAATAATGTTTTAGGAGCTGTTTCTCAACAACCAAAGTGTCAAATAATGGTTAGAAGCTGTTTTTCAACAACCAAAAGTGTCAAATAATGTTTTAGGAGCTGTTTCTCAACAACCAAAAGTGTAAAATAATGTTTTAGGAGCTGTTTCTCAACAACCAAAGTGTCAAATAATGGTTAGAAGCTGTTTTTCAACAACCAAAAGTGTCAAATAATGTTTTAGGAGCTGTTTCTCAATAACCAAAAGTGTAAAATAATTTTTTAGGAGCTGTTTCTCAACAACCAAAGTGTCAAATAATGGTTAGAAGCTGTTTTTCAACAACCAAAAGTGTCAAATATTGTTTTAGGAGCTGTTTCTCAACAACCAAAAGTGTAAAATAATGTTTTAGGAGCTGTTTCTCAATAACCAAAAGTGTAAAATAATTTGCCAAAATAATTTGCCTCCCAAAATAATTTGCCTCCCAAAATAATTTGCCAAAATAATTTGCCTCCCAAAATAATTTGCCTCCCAAAATAATTTGCCAAAATAATTTGCCTCCCAAAATAATTTGCCAAAATAATTTGCCTCCCAAAATAATTTGCCTCCCAAAATAATTTGCCAAAATAATTTGCCTCCCAAAATAATAATAATCACCAATAATAATAACCAAAAGTGTAAAATAATGTTTTAGGAGCTGTTTCTCAACAACCAAAGTGTCAAATAATGGTTAGAAGCTGTTTTTCAACAACCAAAAGTGTCAAATAATGTTTTAGGAGCTGTTTCTCAACAACCAAAAGTGTAAAATAATGTTTTAGGAGCTGTTTCTCAACAACCAAAGTGTCAAATAATGGTTAGAAGCTGTTTTTCAACAACCAAAAGTGTCAAATAATGTTTTAGGAGCTGTTTCTCAACAACCAAAAGTGTAAAATAATGTTTTAGGAGCTGTTTCTCAACAACCAAAGTGTCAAATAATGGTTAGAAGCTGTTTTTCAACAACCAAAAGTGTCAAATAATGGTTAGAAGCTGTTTTTCAACAACCAAAAGTGTCAAATAATGTTTTAGGAGCTGTTTCTCAATAACCAAAAGTGTAAAATAATGTTTTAGGAGCTGTTTCTCAACAACCAAAGTGTCAAATAATGGTTAGAAGCTGTTTTTCAACAACCAAAAGTGTCAAATAATGTTTTAGGAGCTGTTTCTCAATAACCAAAAGTGTAAAATAATGTTTTAGGAGCTGTTTCTCAACAACCAAAGTGTCAAATAATGGTTAGAAGCTGTTTTTCAACAACCAAAAGTGTCAAATAATGTTTTAGGAGCTGTTTCTCAATAACCAAAAGTGTAAAATAATGTTTTAGGAGCTGTTTCTCAACAACCAAAGTGTCAAATAATGGTTAGAAGCTGTTTTTCAACAACCAAAAGTGTCAAATAATGTTTTAGGAGCTGTTTCTCAATAACCAAAAGTGTAAAATAATGTTTTAGGAGCTGTTTCTCAACAACCAAAGTGTCAAATAATGGTTAGAAGCTGTTTTTCAACAACCAAAAGTGTCAAATAATGTTTTAGGAGCTGTTTCTCAATAACCGAAAGTGTAAAATAATGTTTTAGGAGCTGTTTCTCAACAACCAAAGTGTCAAATAATGGTTAGAAGCTGTTTTTCAACAACCAAAAGTGTAAAATAATGTTTTAGGAGCTGTTTCTCAACAACCAAAGTGTCAAATAATGGTTAGAAGCTGTTTTTCAACAACCAAAAGTGTCAAATAATGTTTTAGGAGCCGTTTCTCAATAACCAAAAGTGTAAAATAATGTTTTAGGAGCTGTTTCTCAACAACCAAAGTGTCAAATAATGGTTAGAAGCTGTTTTTCAACAACCAAAAGTGTCAAATAATGTTTTAGGAGCTGTTTCTCAACAACCAAAAGTGTAAAATAATGTTTTAGGAGCTGTTTCTCAACAACCAAAGTGTCAAATAATGGTTAGAAGCTGTTTTTCAACAACCAAAAGTGTCAAATAATGTTTTAGGAGCTGTTTCTCAATAACCAAAAGTGTAAAATAATGTTTTAGGAGCTGTTTCTCAACAACCAAAGTGTCAAATAATGGTTAGAAGCTGTTTTTCAACAACCAAAAGTGTCAAATAATGTTTTAGGAGCTGTTTCTCAATAACCAAAAGTGTAAAATAATTTGCCAAAATAATTTGCCTCCCAAAATAATTTGCCTCCCAAAATAATTTGCCTCCCAAAATAATTTGCCTCCCAAAATAATTTGCCAAAATAATTTGCCTCCCAAAATAATTTGCCAAAATAATTTGCCTCCCAAAATAATTTGCCAAAATAATTTGCCTCCCAAAATAATTTGCCAATATAATTTGCCTCCCAAAATAATTTGCCAAAATAATTTGCCTCCCAAAATAATTTGCCTCCCAAAATAATTTGCCAAAATAATTTGCCTCCCAAAATAATTTGCCTCCCAAAATAATTTGCCAAAATAATTTGCCACCCAAAATAATTTGCCTCCCAAAATAATTTGCCTCCCAAAATAATTTGCCAAAATAATTTGCCTCCCAAAATAATTTGCCTCCCAAAATAATTTGCCTCCCAAAATAATTTGCCAAAATAATTTGCCTCCCAAAATAATTTGCCTCCCAAAATAATTTGCCAAAATAATTTGCCAAAATAATTTGCCTCCCAAAATAATTTGCCAAAATAATTTGCCTCCCAAAATAATTTGCCAAAATAATTTGCCTCCCAAAATAATTTGCCAAAATAGTTTGCCTCCCAAAATAATTTGCCAAAATAATTTGCCTCCCAAAATAATTTGCCTCCCAAAATAATTTGCCAAAATAATTTGCCTCCCAAAATAATTTGCCTCCCAAAATAATTTGCCTCCCAAAATAATTTGCCAAAATAATTTGCCTCCCAAAATAATAATAATCACCAATAATAATAACCAAAAGTGTAAAATAATGTTTTAGGAGCTGTTTCTCAACAACCAAAGTGTCAAATAATGGTTAGAAGCTGTTTTTCAACAACCAAAAGTGTCAAATAATGTTTTAGGAGCTGTTTCTCAACAACCAAAAGTGTAAAATAATGTTTTAGGAGCTGTTTCTCAACAACCAAAGTGTCAAATAATGGTTAGAAGCTGTTTTTCAACAACCAAAAGTGTCAAATGATGTTTTAGGAGCTGTTTCTCAACAACCAAAAGTGTAAAATAATGTTTTAGGAGCTGTTTCTCAACAACCAAAGTGTCAAATAATGGTTAGAAGCTGTTTTTCAACAACCAAAAGTGTCAAATAATGTTTTAGGAGCTGTTTCTCAACAACCAAAAGTGTAAAATAATGTTTTAGGAGCTGTTTCTCAACAACCAAAGTGTCAAATAATGGTTAGAAGCTGTTTTTCAACAACCAAAAGTGTCAAATAATGTTTTAGGAGCTGTTTCTCAATAACCAAAAGTGTAAAATAATGTTTTAGGAGCTGTTTCTCAACAACCAAAGTGTCAAATAATGGTTAGAAGCTGTTTTTCAACAACCAAAAGTGTCAAATATTGTTTTAGGAGCTGTTTCTCAACAACCAAAAGTGTAAAATAATGTTTTAGGAGCTGTTTCTCAACAACCAAAGTGTCAAATAATGGTTAGAAGCTGTTTTTCAACAACCAAAAGTGTCAAATAATGTTTTAGGAGCTGTTTCTCAATAACCAAAAGTGTAAAATAATGTTTTAGGAGCTGTTTCTCAACAACCAAAGTGTCAAATAATGGTTAGAAGCTGTTTTTCAACAACCAAAAGTGTCAAATATTGTTTTAGGAGCTGTTTCTCAACAACCAAAAGTGTAAAATAATGTTTTAGGAGCTGTTTCTCAACAACCAAAGTGTCAAATAATGGTTAGAAGCTGTTTTTCAACAACCAAAAGTGTCAAATAATGTTTTAGGAGCTGTTTCTCAACAACCAAAAGTGTAAAATAATGTTTTAGGAGCTGTTTCTCAACAACCAAAGTGTCAAATAATGGCTAGAAGCTGTTTTTCAACAACCAAAAGTGTCAAATAATGTTTTAGGAGCTGTTTCTCAATAACCAAAAGTGTAAAATAATGTTTTAGGAGCTGTTTCTCAACAACCAAAGTGTCAAATAATGGTTAGAAGCTGTTTTTCAACAACCAAAAGTGTCAAATAATGTTTTAGGAGCTGTTTCTCAACAACCAAAAGTGTAAAATAATGTTTTAGGAGCTGTTTCTCAACAACCAAAGTGTCAAATAATGGTTAGAAGCTGTTTTTCAACAACCAAAAGTGTCAAATAATGTTTTAGGAGCTGTTTCTCAATAACCAAAAGTGTAAAATAATGTTTTAGGAGCTGTTTCTCAACAACCAAAGTGTCAAATAATGGTTAGAAGCTGTTTTTCAACAACCAAAAGTGTCAAATATTGTTTTAGGAGCTGTTTCTCAACAACCAAAAGTGTAAAATAATGTTTTAGGAGCTGTTTCTCAACAACCAAAGTGTCAAATAATGGTTAGAAGCTGTTTTTCAACAACCAAAAGTGTCAAATAATGTTTTAGGAGCTGTTTCTCAATAACCAAAAGTGTAAAATAATGTTTTAGGAGCTGTTTCTCAACAACCAAAGTGTCAAATAATGGTTAGAAGCTGTTTTTCAACAACCTAAAGTGTCAAATAATGTTTTAGGAGCTGTTTCTCAATAACCAAAAGTGTAAAATAATGTTTTAGGAGCTGTTTCTCAACAACCAAAGTGTCAAATAATGGTTAGAAGCTGTTTTTCAACAACCAAAAGTGTCAAATAATGTTTTAGGAGCTGTTTCTCAATAACCAAAAGTGTAAAATAATTTGCCAAAATAATTTGCCTCCCAAAATAATTTGCCTCCCAAAATAATTTGCCTCCCAAAATAATTTGCCAAAATAATTTGCCTCCCAAAATAATTTGCCAAAATAATTTGCCTCCCAAAATAATTTGCCAAAATAATTTGCCTCCCAAAATAATTTGCCAAAATAATTTGCCTCCCAAAATAATTTGCCAATATAATTTGCCTCCCAAAATAATTTGCCAAAATAATTTGCCTCCCAAAATAATTTGCCAAAATAATTTGCCTCCCAAAATAATTTGCCTCCCAAAATAATTTGCCAAAATAATTTGCCTCCCAAAATAATTTGCCTCCCAAAATAATTTGCCTCCCAAAATAATTTGCCACCCAAAATAATTTGCCTCCCAAAATAATTTGCCTCCCAAAATAATTTGCCTCCCAAAATAATTTGCCTCCCAAAATAATTTGCCTCCCAAAATAATTTGCCAAAATAATTTGCCTCCCAAAATAATTTGCCTCCCAAAATAATTTGCCAAAATAATTTGCCAAAATAATTTGCCTCCCAAAATAATTTGCCAAAATAATTTGCCTCCCAAAATAATTTGCCAAAATAATTTGCCTCCCAAAATAATTTGCCTCCCAAAATAATTTGCCAAAATAATTTGCCTCCCAAAATAATTTGCCAAAATAGTTTGCCTCCCAAAATAATTTGCCAAAATAATTTGCCTCCCAAAATAATTTGCCTCCCAAAATAATTTGCCAAAATAATTTGCCTCCCAAAATAATTTGCCTCCCAAAATAATTTGCCAAAATAATTTGCCTCCCAAAATAATAATAATCACCAATAATAATAACCAAAAGTGTAAAATAATGTTTTAGGAGCTGTTTCTCAACAACCAAAGTGTCAAATAATGGTTAGAAGCTGTTTTTCAACAACCAAAAGTGTCAAATAATGTTTTAGGAGCTGTTTCTCAACAACCAAAAGTGTAAAATAATGTTTTAGGAGCTGTTTCTCAACAACCAAAGTGTCAAATAATGGTTAGAAGCTGTTTTTCAACAACCAAAAGTGTCAAATAATGTTTTAGGAGCTGTTTCTCAACAACCAAAAGTGTAAAATAATGTTTTAGGAGCTGTTTCTCAACAACCAAAGTGTCAAATAATGGTTAGAAGCTGTTTTTCAACAACCAAAAGTGTCAAATAATGTTTTAGGAGCTGTTTCTCAACAACCAAAAGTGTAAAATAATGTTTTAGGAGCTGTTTCTCAACAACCAAAGTGTCAAATAATGGTTAGAAGCTGTTTTTCAACAACCAAAAGTGTCAAATAATGTTTTAGGAGCTGTTTCTCAATAACCAAAAGTGTAAAATAATGTTTTAGGAGCTGTTTCTCAACAACCAAAGTGTCAAATAATGGTTAGAAGCTGTTTTTCAACAACCAAAAGTGTCAAATAATGTTTTAGGAGCTGTTTCTCAACAACCAAAAGTGTAAAATAATGTTTTAGGAGCTGTTTCTCAACAACCAAAGTGTCAAATAATGGTTAGAAGCTGTTTTTCAACAACCAAAAGTGTCAAATAATGTTTTAGGAGCTGTTTCTCAATAACCAAAAGTGTAAAATAATTTTTTAGGAGCTGTTTCTCAACAACCAAAGTGTCAAATAATGGTTAGAAGCTGTTTTTCAACAACCAAAAGTGTCAAATATTGTTTTAGGAGCTGTTTCTCAACAACCAAAAGTGTAAAATAATGTTTTAGGAGCTGTTTCTCAATAACCAAAAGTGTAAAATAATTTGCCAAAATAATTTGCCTCCCAAAATAATTTGCCTCCCAAAATAATTTGCCAAAATAATTTGCCTCCCAAAATAATTTGCCTCCCAAAATAATTTGCCAAAATAATTTGCCTCCCAAAATAATTTGCCAAAATAATTTGCCTCCCAAAATAATTTGCCTCCCAAAATAATTTGCCAAAATAATTTGCCTCCCAAAATAATAATAATCACCAATAATAATAACCAAAAGTGTAAAATAATGTTTTAGGAGCTGTTTCTCAACAACCAAAGTGTCAAATAATGGTTAGAAGCTGTTTTTCAACAACCAAAAGTGTCAAATAATGTTTTAGGAGCTGTTTCTCAACAACCAAAAGTGTAAAATAATGTTTTAGGAGCTGTTTCTCAACAACCAAAGTGTCAAATAATGGTTAGAAGCTGTTTTTCAACAACCAAAAGTGTCAAATAATGTTTTAGGAGCTGTTTCTCAACAACCAAAAGTGTAAAATAATGTTTTAGGAGCTGTTTCTCAACAACCAAAGTGTCAAATAATGGTTAGAAGCTGTTTTTCAACAACCAAAAGTGTCAAATAATGGTTAGAAGCTGTTTTTCAACAACCAAAAGTGTCAAATAATGTTTTAGGAGCTGTTTCTCAATAACCAAAAGTGTAAAATAATGTTTTAGGAGCTGTTTCTCAACAACCAAAGTGTCAAATAATGGTTAGAAGCTGTTTTTCAACAACCAAAAGTGTCAAATAATGTTTTAGGAGCTGTTTCTCAATAACCAAAAGTGTAAAATAATGTTTTAGGAGCTGTTTCTCAACAACCAAAGTGTCAAATAATGGTTAGAAGCTGTTTTTCAACAACCAAAAGTGTCAAATAATGTTTTAGGAGCTGTTTCTCAACAACCAAAAGTGTAAAATAATGTTTTAGGAGCTGTTTCTCAACAACCAAAGTGTCAAATAATGGTTAGAAGCTGTTTTTCAACAACCAAAAGTGTCAAATGATGTTTTAGGAGCTGTTTCTCAACAACCAAAAGTGTAAAATAATGTTTTAGGAGCTGTTTCTCAACAACCAAAGTGTCAAATAATGGTTAGAAGCTGTTTTTCAACAACCAAAAGTGTCAAATAATGTTTTAGGAGCTGTTTCTCAACAACCAAAAGTGTAAAATAATGTTTTAGGAGCTGTTTCTCAACAACCAAAGTGTCAAATAATGGTTAGAAGCTGTTTTTCAACAACCAAAAGTGTCAAATAATGTTTTAGGAGCTGTTTCTCAATAACCAAAAGTGTAAAATAATGTTTTAGGAGCTGTTTCTCAACAACCAAAGTGTCAAATAATGGTTAGAAGCTGTTTTTCAACAACCAAAAGTGTCAAATATTGTTTTAGGAGCTGTTTCTCAACAACCAAAAGTGTAAAATAATGTTTTAGGAGCTGTTTCTCAACAACCAAAGTGTCAAATAATGGTTAGAAGCTGTTTTTCAACAACCAAAAGTGTCAAATAATGTTTTAGGAGCTGTTTCTCAATAACCAAAAGTGTAAAATAATGTTTTAGGAGCTGTTTCTCAACAACCAAAGTGTCAAATAATGGTTAGAAGCTGTTTTTCAACAACCAAAAGTGTCAAATATTGTTTTAGGAGCTGTTTCTCAACAACCAAAAGTGTAAAATAATGTTTTAGGAGCTGTTTCTCAACAACCAAAGTGTCAAATAATGGTTAGAAGCTGTTTTTCAACAACCAAAAGTGTCAAATAATGTTTTAGGAGCTGTTTCTCAACAACCAAAAGTGTAAAATAATGTTTTAGGAGCTGTTTCTCAACAACCAAAGTGTCAAATAATGGCTAGAAGCTGTTTTTCAACAACCAAAAGTGTCAAATAATGTTTTAGGAGCTGTTTCTCAATAACCAAAAGTGTAAAATAATGTTTTAGGAGCTGTTTCTCAACAACCAAAGTGTCAAATAATGGTTAGAAGCTGTTTTTCAACAACCAAAAGTGTCAAATAATGTTTTAGGAGCTGTTTCTCAACAACCAAAAGTGTAAAATAATGTTTTAGGAGCTGTTTCTCAACAACCAAAGTGTCAAATAATGGTTAGAAGCTGTTTTTCAACAACCAAAAGTGTCAAATAATGTTTTAGGAGCTGTTTCTCAATAACCAAAAGTGTAAAATAATGTTTTAGGAGCTGTTTCTCAACAACCAAAGTGTCAAATAATGGTTAGAAGCTGTTTTTCAACAACCAAAAGTGTCAAATATTGTTTTAGGAGCTGTTTCTCAACAACCAAAAGTGTAAAATAATGTTTTAGGAGCTGTTTCTCAACAACCAAAGTGTCAAATAATGGTTAGAAGCTGTTTTTCAACAACCAAAAGTGTCAAATAATGTTTTAGGAGCTGTTTCTCAATAACCAAAAGTGTAAAATAATGTTTTAGGAGCTGTTTCTCAACAACCAAAGTGTCAAATAATGGTTAGAAGCTGTTTTTCAACAACCTAAAGTGTCAAATAATGTTTTAGGAGCTGTTTCTCAATAACCAAAAGTGTAAAATAATGTTTTAGGAGCTGTTTCTCAACAACCAAAGTGTCAAATAATGGTTAGAAGCTGTTTTTCAACAACCAAAAGTGTCAAATAATGTTTTAGGAGCTGTTTCTCAATAACCAAAAGTGTAAAATAATTTGCCAAAATAATTTGCCTCCCAAAATAATTTGCCTCCCAAAATAATTTGCCTCCCAAAATAATTTGCCAAAATAATTTGCCTCCCAAAATAATTTTCCAAAATAATTTGCCTCCCAAAATAATTTGCCAAAATAATTTGCCTCCCAAAATAATTTGCCAAAATAATTTGCCTCCCAAAATAATTTGCCAAAATAATTTGCCTCCCAAAATAATTTGCCAATATAATTTGCCTCCCAAAATAATTTGCCAAAATAATTTGCCTCCCAAAATAATTTGCCAAAATAATTTGCCTCCCAAAATAATTTGCCTCCCAAAATAATTTGCCTCCCAAAATAATTTGCCTCCCAAAATAATTTGCCTCCCAAAATAATTTGCCAAAATAATTTGCCACCCAAAATAATTTGCCTCCCAAAATAATTTGCCTCCCAAAATAATTTGCCTCCCAAAATAATTTGCCTCCCAAAATAATTTGCCAAAATAATTTGCCTCCCAAAATAATTTGCCTCCCAAAATAATTTGCCAAAATAATTTGCCAAAATAATTTGCCTCCCAAAATAATTTGCCAAAATAATTTGCCTCCCAAAATAATTTACCAAAATAATTTGCCTCCCAAAATAATTTGCCTCCCAAAATAATTTGCCAAAATAATTTGCCTCCCAAAATAATTTGCCAAAATAGTTTGCCTCCCAAAATAATTTGCCAAAATAATTTGCCTCCCAAAATAATTTGCCTGCCAAAATAATTTGCCTCCCAAAATAATTTGCCTCCCAAAATAATTTGCCAAAATAATTTGCCTCCCAAAATAATAATAATCACCAATAATAATAACCAAAAGTGTAAAATAATGTTTTAGGAGCTGTTTCTCAACAACCAAAGTGTCAAATAATGGTTAGAAGCTGTTTTTCAACAACCAAAAGTGTCAAATAATGTTTTAGGAGCTGTTTCTCAACAACCAAAAGTGTAAAATAATGTTTTAGGAGCTGTTTCTCAACAACCAAAGTGTCAAATAATGGTTAGAAGCTGTTTTTCAACAACCAAAAGTGTCAAATAATGTTTTAGGAGCTGTTTCTCAATAACCAAAAGTGTAAAATAATGTTTTAGGAGCTGTTTCTCAACAACCAAAGTGTCAAATAATGGTTAGAAGCTGTTTTTCAACAACCAAAAGTGTCAAATAATGTTTTAGGAGCTGTTTCTCAATAACCAAAAGTGTAAAATAATTTGCCAAAATAATTTGCCTCCCAAAATAATTTGCCTCCCAAAATAATTTGCCTCCCAAAATAATTTGCCAAAATAATTTGCCTCCCAAAATAATTTTCCAAAATAATTTGCCTCCCAAAATAATTTGCCAAAATAATTTGCCTCCCAAAATAATTTGCCAAAATAATTTGCCTCCCAAAATAATTTGCCAAAATAATTTGCCTCCCAAAATAATTTGCCAATATAATTTGCCTCCCAAAATAATTTGCCAAAATAATTTGCCTCCCAAAATAATTTGCCAAAATAATTTGCCTCCCAAAATAATTTGCCTCCCAAAATAATTTGCCTCCCAAAATAATTTGCCTCCCAAAATAATTTGCCTCCCAAAATAATTTGCCAAAATAATTTGCCACCCAAAATAATTTGCCTCCCAAAATAATTTGCCTCCCAAAATAATTTGCCTCCCAAAATAATTTGCCTCCCAAAATAATTTGCCAAAATAATTTGCCTCCCAAAATAATTTGCCTCCCAAAATAATTTGCCAAAATAATTTGCCAAAATAATTTGCCTCCCAAAATAATTTGCCAAAATAATTTGCCTCCCAAAATAATTTGCCAAAATAATTTGCCTCCCAAAATAATTTGCCTCCCAAAATAATTTGCCAAAATAATTTGCCTCCCAAAATAATTTGCCAAAATAGTTTGCCTCCCAAAATAATTTGCCAAAATAATTTGCCTCCCAAAATAATTTGCCTGCCAAAATAATTTGCCTCCCAAAATAATTTGCCTCCCAAAATAATTTGCCAAAATAATTTGCCTCCCAAAATAATAATAATCACCAATAATAATAACCAAAAGTGTAAAATAATGTTTTAGGAGCTGTTTCTCAACAACCAAAGTGTCAAATAATGGTTAGAAGCTGTTTTTCAACAACCAAAAGTGTCAAATAATGTTTTAGGAGCTGTTTCTCAACAACCAAAAGTGTAAAATAATGTTTTAGGAGCTGTTTCTCAACAACCAAAGTGTCAAATAATGGTTAGAAGCTGTTTTTCAACAACCAAAAGTGTCAAATAATGTTTTAGGAGCTGTTTCTCAACAACCAAAAGTGTAAAATAATGTTTTAGGAGCTGTTTCTCAACAACCAAAGTGTCAAATAATGGTTAGAAGCTGTTTTTCAACAACCAAAAGTGTCAAATAATGTTTTAGGAGCTGTTTCTCAACAACCAAAAGTGTAAAATAATGTTTTAGGAGCTGTTTCTCAACAACCAAAGTGTCAAATAATGGTTAGAAGCTGTTTTTCAACAACCAAAAGTGTCAAATAATGTTTTAGGAGCTGTTTCTCAATAACCAAAAGTGTAAAATAATGTTTTAGGAGCTGTTTCTCAACAACCAAAGTGTCAAATAATGGTTAGAAGCTGTTTTTCAACAACCAAAAGTGTCAAATAATGTTTTAGGAGCTGTTTCTCAACAACCAAAAGTGTAAAATAATGTTTTAGGAGCTGTTTCTCAACAACCAAAGTGTCAAATAATGGTTAGAAGCTGTTTTTCAACAACCAAAAGTGTCAAATAATGTTTTAGGAGCTGTTTCTCAATAACCAAAAGTGTAAAATAATTTTTTAGGAGCTGTTTCTCAACAACCAAAGTGTCAAATAATGGTTAGAAGCTGTTTTTCAACAACCAAAAGTGTCAAATATTGTTTTAGGAGCTGTTTCTCAACAACCAAAAGTGTAAAATAATGTTTTAGGAGCTGTTTCTCAATAACCAAAAGTGTAAAATAATTTGCCAAAATAATTTGCCTCCCAAAATAATTTGCCTCCCAAAATAATTTGCCAAAATAATTTGCCTCCCAAAATAATTTGCCTCCCAAAATAATTTGCCAAAATAATTTGCCTCCCAAAATAATTTGCCAAAATAATTTGCCTCCCAAAATAATTTGCCAAAATAATTTGCCTCCCAAAATAATTTGCCAATATAATTTGCCTCCCAAAATAATTTGCCAAAATAATTTGCCTCCCAAAATAATTTGCCAAAATAATTTGCCTCCCAAAATAATTTGCCTCCCAAAATAATTTGCCTCCCAAAATAATTTGCCTCCCAAAATAATTTGCCTCCCAAAATAATTTGCCAAAATAATTTGCCACCCAAAATAATTTGCCTCCCAAAATAATTTGCCTCCCAAAATAATTTGCCTCCCAAAATAATTTGCCTCCCAAAATAATTTGCCAAAATAATTTGCCTCCCAAAATAATTTGCCTCCCAAAATAATTTGCCAAAATAATTTGCCAAAATAATTTGCCTCCCAAAATAATTTGCCAAAATAATTTGCCTCCCAAAATAATTTGCCAAAATAATTTGCCTCCCAAAATAATTTGCCTCCCAAAATAATTTGCCAAAATAATTTGCCTCCCAAAATAATTTGCCAAAATAGTTTGCCTCCCAAAATAATTTGCCAAAATAATTTGCCTCCCAAAATAATTTGCCTGCCAAAATAATTTGCCTCCCAAAATAATTTGCCTCCCAAAATAATTTGCCAAAATAATTTGCCTCCCAAAATAATAATAATCACCAATAATAATAACCAAAAGTGTAAAATAATGTTTTAGGAGCTGTTTCTCAACAACCAAAGTGTCAAATAATGGTTAGAAGCTGTTTTTCAACAACCAAAAGTGTCAAATAATGTTTTAGGAGCTGTTTCTCAACAACCAAAAGTGTAAAATAATGTTTTAGGAGCTGTTTCTCAACAACCAAAGTGTCAAATAATGGTTAGAAGCTGTTTTTCAACAACCAAAAGTGTCAAATAATGTTTTAGGAGCTGTTTCTCAACAACCAAAAGTGTAAAATAATGTTTTAGGAGCTGTTTCTCAACAACCAAAGTGTCAAATAATGGTTAGAAGCTGTTTTTCAACAACCAAAAGTGTCAAATAATGTTTTAGGAGCTGTTTCTCAACAACCAAAAGTGTAAAATAATGTTTTAGGAGCTGTTTCTCAACAACCAAAGTGTCAAATAATGGTTAGAAGCTGTTTTTCAACAACCAAAAGTGTCAAATAATGTTTTAGGAGCTGTTTCTCAATAACCAAAAGTGTAAAATAATGTTTTAGGAGCTGTTTCTCAACAACCAAAGTGTCAAATAATGGTTAGAAGCTGTTTTTCAACAACCAAAAGTGTCAAATAATGTTTTAGGAGCTGTTTCTCAACAACCAAAAGTGTAAAATAATGTTTTAGGAGCTGTTTCTCAACAACCAAAGTGTCAAATAATGGTTAGAAGCTGTTTTTCAACAACCAAAAGTGTCAAATAATGTTTTAGGAGCTGTTTCTCAATAACCAAAAGTGTAAAATAATTTTTTAGGAGCTGTTTCTCAACAACCAAAGTGTCAAATAATGGTTAGAAGCTGTTTTTCAACAACCAAAAGTGTCAAATATTGTTTTAGGAGCTGTTTCTCAACAACCAAAAGTGTAAAATAATGTTTTAGGAGCTGTTTCTCAATAACCAAAAGTGTAAAATAATTTGCCAAAATAATTTGCCTCCCAAAATAATTTGCCTCCCAAAATAATTTGCCAAAATAATTTGCCTCCCAAAATAATTTGCCTCCCAAAATAATTTGCCAAAATAATTTGCCTCCCAAAATAATTTGCCAAAATAATTTGCCTCCCAAAATAATTTGCCTCCCAAAATAATTTGCCAAAATAATTTGCCTCCCAAAATAATAATAATCACCAATAATAATAACCAAAAGTGTAAAATAATGTTTTAGGAGCTGTTTCTCAACAACCAAAGTGTCAAATAATGGTTAGAAGCTGTTTTTCAACAACCAAAAGTGTCAAATAATGTTTTAGGAGCTGTTTCTCAACAACCAAAAGTGTAAAATAATGTTTTAGGAGCTGTTTCTCAACAACCAAAGTGTCAAATAATGGTTAGAAGCTGTTTTTCAACAACCAAAAGTGTCAAATAATGTTTTAGGAGCTGTTTCTCAACAACCAAAAGTGTAAAATAATGTTTTAGGAGCTGTTTCTCAACAACCAAAGTGTCAAATAATGGTTAGAAGCTGTTTTTCAACAACCAAAAGTGTCAAATAATGGTTAGAAGCTGTTTTTCAACAACCAAAAGTGTCAAATAATGTTTTAGGAGCTGTTTCTCAATAACCAAAAGTGTAAAATAATGTTTTAGGAGCTGTTTCTCAACAACCAAAGTGTCAAATAATGGTTAGAAGCTGTTTTTCAACAACCAAAAGTGTCAAATAATGTTTTAGGAGCTGTTTCTCAATAACCAAAAGTGTAAAATAATGTTTTAGGAGCTGTTTCTCAACAACCAAAGTGTCAAATAATGGTTAGAAGCTGTTTTTCAACAACCAAAAGTGTCAAATAATGTTTTAGGAGCTGTTTCTCAATAACCAAAAGTGTAAAATAATGTTTTAGGAGCTGTTTCTCAACAACCAAAGTGTCAAATAATGGTTAGAAGCTGTTTTTCAACAACCAAAAGTGTCAAATAATGTTTTAGGAGCTGTTTCTCAATAACCAAAAGTGTAAAATAATGTTTTAGGAGCTGTTTCTCAACAACCAAAGTGTCAAATAATGGTTAGAAGCTGTTTTTCAACAACCAAAAGTGTCAAATAATGTTTTAGGAGCTGTTTCTCAATAACCGAAAGTGTAAAATAATGTTTTAGGAGCTGTTTCTCAACAACCAAAGTGTCAAATAATGGTTAGAAGCTGTTTTTCAACAACCAAAAGTGTAAAATAATGTTTTAGGAGCTGTTTCTCAACAACCAAAGTGTCAAATAATGGTTAGAAGCTGTTTTTCAACAACCAAAAGTGTCAAATAATGTTTTAGGAGCCGTTTCTCAATAACCAAAAGTGTAAAATAATGTTTTAGGAGCTGTTTCTCAACAACCAAAGTGTCAAATAATGGTTAGAAGCTGTTTTTCAACAACCAAAAGTGTCAAATAATGTTTTAGGAGCTGTTTCTCAACAACCAAAAGTGTAAAATAATGTTTTAGGAGCTGTTTCTCAACAACCAAAGTGTCAAATAATGGTTAGAAGCTGTTTTTCAACAACCAAAAGTGTCAAATAATGTTTTAGGAGCTGTTTCTCAATAACCAAAAGTGTAAAATAATGTTTTAGGAGCTGTTTCTCAACAACCAAAGTGTCAAATAATGGTTAGAAGCTGTTTTTCAACAACCAAAAGTGTCAAATAATGTTTTAGGAGCTGTTTCTCAATAACCAAAAGTGTAAAATAATTTGCCAAAATAATTTGCCTCCCAAAATAATTTGCCTCCCAAAATAATTTGCCTCCCAAAATAATTTGCCTCCCAAAATAATTTGCCTCCCAAAATAATTTGCCAAAATAATTTGCCTCCCAAAATAATTTGCCAAAATAATTTGCCTCCCAAAATAATTTGCCAAAATAATTTGCCTCCCAAAATAATTTGCCAATATAATTTGCCTCCCAAAATAATTTGCCAAAATAATTTGCCTCCCAAAATAATTTGCCTCCCAAAATAATTTGCCAAAATAATTTGCCTCCCAAAATAATTTGCCTCCCAAAATAATTTGCCAAAATAATTTGCCACCCAAAATAATTTGCCTCCCAAAATAATTTGCCTCCCAAAATAATTTGCCAAAATAATTTGCCTCCCAAAATAATTTGCCTCCCAAAATAATTTGCCTCCCAAAATAATTTGCCAAAATAATTTGCCTCCCAAAATAATTTGCCTCCCAAAATAATTTGCCAAAATAATTTGCCAAAATAATTTGCCTCCCAAAATAATTTGCCAAAATAATTTGCCTCCCAAAATAATTTGCCAAAATAATTTGCCTCCCAAAATAATTTGCCAAAATAGTTTGCCTCCCAAAATAATTTGCCAAAATAATTTGCCTCCCAAAATAATTTGCCTCCCAAAATAATTTGCCAAAATAATTTGCCTCCCAAAATAATTTGCCTCCCAAAATAATTTGCCAAAATAATTTGCCTCCCAAAATAATAATAATCACCAATAATAATAACCAAAAGTGTAAAATAATGTTTTAGGAGCTGTTTCTCAACAACCAAAGTGTCAAATAATGGTTAGAAGCTGTTTTTCAACAACCAAAAGTGTCAAATAATGTTTTAGGAGCTGTTTCTCAACAACCAAAAGTGTAAAATAATGTTTTAGGAGCTGTTTCTCAACAACCAAAGTGTCAAATAATGGTTAGAAGCTGTTTTTCAACAACCAAAAGTGTCAAATGATGTTTTAGGAGCTGTTTCTCAACAACCAAAAGTGTAAAATAATGTTTTAGGAGCTGTTTCTCAACAACCAAAGTGTCAAATAATGGTTAGAAGCTGTTTTTCAACAACCAAAAGTGTCAAATAATGTTTTAGGAGCTGTTTCTCAACAACCAAAAGTGTAAAATAATGTTTTAGGAGCTGTTTCTCAACAACCAAAGTGTCAAATAATGGTTAGAAGCTGTTTTTCAACAACCAAAAGTGTCAAATAATGTTTTAGGAGCTGTTTCTCAATAACCAAAAGTGTAAAATAATGTTTTAGGAGCTGTTTCTCAACAACCAAAGTGTCAAATAATGGTTAGAAGCTGTTTTTCAACAACCAAAAGTGTCAAATATTGTTTTAGGAGCTGTTTCTCAACAACCAAAAGTGTAAAATAATGTTTTAGGAGCTGTTTCTCAACAACCAAAGTGTCAAATAATGGTTAGAAGCTGTTTTTCAACAACCAAAAGTGTCAAATAATGTTTTAGGAGCTGTTTCTCAATAACCAAAAGTGTAAAATAATGTTTTAGGAGCTGTTTCTCAACAACCAAAGTGTCAAATAATGGTTAGAAGCTGTTTTTCAACAACCAAAAGTGTCAAATATTGTTTTAGGAGCTGTTTCTCAACAACCAAAAGTGTAAAATAATGTTTTAGGAGCTGTTTCTCAACAACCAAAGTGTCAAATAATGGTTAGAAGCTGTTTTTCAACAACCAAAAGTGTCAAATAATGTTTTAGGAGCTGTTTCTCAACAACCAAAAGTGTAAAATAATGTTTTAGGAGCTGTTTCTCAACAACCAAAGTGTCAAATAATGGCTAGAAGCTGTTTTTCAACAACCAAAAGTGTCAAATAATGTTTTAGGAGCTGTTTCTCAATAACCAAAAGTGTAAAATAATGTTTTAGGAGCTGTTTCTCAACAACCAAAGTGTCAAATAATGGTTAGAAGCTGTTTTTCAACAACCAAAAGTGTCAAATAATGTTTTAGGAGCTGTTTCTCAACAACCAAAAGTGTAAAATAATGTTTTAGGAGCTGTTTCTCAACAACCAAAGTGTCAAATAATGGTTAGAAGCTGTTTTTCAACAACCAAAAGTGTCAAATAATGTTTTAGGAGCTGTTTCTCAATAACCAAAAGTGTAAAATAATGTTTTAGGAGCTGTTTCTCAACAACCAAAGTGTCAAATAATGGTTAGAAGCTGTTTTTCAACAACCAAAAGTGTCAAATATTGTTTTAGGAGCTGTTTCTCAACAACCAAAAGTGTAAAATAATGTTTTAGGAGCTGTTTCTCAACAACCAAAGTGTCAAATAATGGTTAGAAGCTGTTTTTCAACAACCAAAAGTGTCAAATAATGTTTTAGGAGCTGTTTCTCAACAACCAAAAGTGTAAAATAATGTTTTAGGAGCTGTTTCTCAATAACCAAAAGTGTAAAATAATGTTTTAGGAGCTGTTTCTCAACAACCAAAGTGTCAAATAATGGTTAGAAGCTGTTTTTCAACAACCAAAAGTGTCAAATAATGTTTTAGGAGCTGTTTCTCAATAACCAAAAGTGTAAAATAATTTGCCAAAATAATTTGCCTCCCAAAATAATTTGCCTCCCAAAATAATTTGCCAAAATAATTTGCCTCCCAAAATAATTTTCCAAAATAATTTGCCTCCCAAAATAATTTGCCAAAATAATTTGCCTCCCAAAATAATTTGCCAAAATAATTTGCCTCCCAAAATAATTTGCCAAAATAATTTGCCTCCCAAAATAATTTGCCAATATAATTTGCCTCCCAAAATAATTTGCCAAAATAATTTGCCTCCCAAAATAATTTGCCAAAATAATTTGCCTCCCAAAATAATTTGCCTCCCAAAATAATTTGCCTCCCAAAATAATTTGCCTCCCAAAATAATTTGCCTGCCAAAATAATTTGCCACCCAAAATAATTTGCCTCCCAAAATAATTTGCCTCCCAAAATAATTTGCCTCCCAAAATAATTTGCCTCCCAAAATAATTTGCCAAAATAATTTGCCTCCCAAAATAATTTGCCTCCCAAAATAATTTGCCAAAATAATTTGCCAAAATAATTTGCCTCCCAAAATAATTTGCCAAAATAATTTGCCTCCCAAAATAATTTGCCAAAATAATTTGCCTCCCAAAATAATTTGCCTCCCAAAATAATTTGCCAAAATAATTTGCCTCCCAAAATAATTTGCCTCCCAAAATAATTTGCCAAAATAATTTGCCTCCCAAAATAATTTGCCTCCCAAAATAATTTGCCAAAATAATTTGCCTCCCAAAATAATTTGCCTCCCAAAATAATTTGCCAAAATAATTTGCCTCCCAAAATAATAATAATCACCAATAATAATAACCAAAAGTGTAAAATAATGTTTTAGGAGCTGTTTCTCAACAACCAAAGTGTCAAATAATGGTTAGAAGCTGTTTTTCAACAACCAAAAGTGTCAAATAATGTTTTAGGAGCTGTTTCTCAACAACCAAAAGTGTAAAATAATGTTTTAGGAGCTGTTTCTCAACAACCAAAGTGTCAAATAATGGTTAGAAGCTGTTTTTCAACAACCAAAAGTGTCAAATAATGTTTTAGGAGCTGTTTCTCAACAACCAAAAGTGTAAAATAATGTTTTAGGAGCTGTTTCTCAACAACCAAAGTGTCAAATAATGGTTAGAAGCTGTTTTTCAACAACCAAAAGTGTCAAATAATGTTTTAGGAGCTGTTTCTCAACAACCAAAAGTGTAAAATAATGTTTTAGGAGCTGTTTCTCAACAACCAAAGTGTCAAATAATGGTTAGAAGCTGTTTTTCAACAACCAAAAGTGTCAAATAATGTTTTAGGAGCTGTTTCTCAACAACCAAAAGTGTAAAATAATGTTTTAGGAGCTGTTTCTCAACAACCAAAGTGTCAAATAATGGTTAGAAGCTGTTTTTCAACAACCAAAAGTGTCAAATAATGTTTTAGGAGCTGTTTCTCAATAACCAAAAGTGTAAAATAATGTTTTAGGAGCTGTTTCTCAACAACCAAAGTGTCAAATAATGGTTAGAAGCTGTTTTTCAACAACCAAAAGTGTCAAATAATGTTTTAGGAGCTGTTTCTCAACAACCAAAAGTGTAAAATAATGTTTTAGGAGCTGTTTCTCAACAACCAAAGTGTCAAATAATGGTTAGAAGCTGTTTTTCAACAACCAAAAGTGTCAAATAATGTTTTAGGAGCTGTTTCTCAATAACCAAAAGTGTAAAATAATTTTTTAGGAGCTGTTTCTCAACAACCAAAGTGTCAAATAATGGTTAGAAGCTGTTTTTCAACAACCAAAAGTGTCAAATATTGTTTTAGGAGCTGTTTCTCAACAACCAAAAGTGTAAAATAATGTTTTAGGAGCTGTTTCTCAATAACCAAAAGTGTAAAATAATTTGCCAAAATAATTTGCCTCCCAAAATAATTTGCCTCCCAAAATAATTTGCCAAAATAATTTGCCTCCCAAAATAATTTGCCTCCCAAAATAATTTGCCTCCCAAAATAATTTGCCAAAATAATTTGCCTCCCAAAATAATTTGCCTCCCAAAATAATTTGCCAAAATAATTTGCCTCCCAAAATAATAATAATCACCAATAATAATAACCAAAAGTGTAAAATAATGTTTTAGGAGCTGTTTCTCAACAACCAAAGTGTCAAATAATGGTTAGAAGCTGTTTTTCAACAACCAAAAGTGTCAAATAATGTTTTAGGAGCTGTTTCTCAACAACCAAAAGTGTAAAATAATGTTTTAGGAGCTGTTTCTCAACAACCAAAGTGTCAAATAATGGTTAGAAGCTGTTTTTCAACAACCAAAAGTGTCAAATAATGTTTTAGGAGCTGTTTCTCAACAACCAAAAGTGTAAAATAATGTTTTAGGAGCTGTTTCTCAACAACCAAAGTGTCAAATAATGGTTAGAAGCTGTTTTTCAACAACCAAAAGTGTCAAATAATGGTTAGAAGCTGTTTTTCAACAACCAAAAGTGTCAAATAATGTTTTAGGAGCTGTTTCTCAATAACCAAAAGTGTAAAATAATGTTTTAGGAGCTGTTTCTCAACAACCAAAGTGTCAAATAATGGTTAGAAGCTGTTTTTCAACAACCAAAAGTGTCAAATAATGTTTTAGGAGCTGTTTCTCAATAACCAAAAGTGTAAAATAATGTTTTAGGAGCTGTTTCTCAACAACCAAAGTGTCAAATAATGGTTAGAAGCTGTTTTTCAACAACCAAAAGTGTCAAATAATGTTTTAGGAGCTGTTTCTCAATAACCAAAAGTGTAAAATAATGTTTTAGGAGCTGTTTCTCAACAACCAAAGTGTCAAATAATGGTTAGAAGCTGTTTTTCAACAACCAAAAGTGTCAAATAATGTTTTAGGAGCTGTTTCTCAATAACCAAAAGTGTAAAATAATGTTTTAGGAGCTGTTTCTCAACAACCAAAGTGTCAAATAATGGTTAGAAGCTGTTTTTCAACAACCAAAAGTGTCAAATAATGTTTTAGGAGCTGTTTCTCAATAACCGAAAGTGTAAAATAATGTTTTAGGAGCTGTTTCTCAACAACCAAAGTGTCAAATAATGGTTAGAAGCTGTTTTTCAACAACCAAAAGTGTAAAATAATGTTTTAGGAGCTGTTTCTCAACAACCAAAGTGTCAAATAATGGTTAGAAGCTGTTTTTCAACAACCAAAAGTGTCAAATAATGTTTTAGGAGCCGTTTCTCAATAACCAAAAGTGTAAAATAATGTTTTAGGAGCTGTTTCTCAACAACCAAAGTGTCAAATAATGGTTAGAAGCTGTTTTTCAACAACCAAAAGTGTCAAATAATGTTTTAGGAGCTGTTTCTCAACAACCAAAAGTGTAAAATAATGTTTTAGGAGCTGTTTCTCAACAACCAAAGTGTCAAATAATGGTTAGAAGCTGTTTTTCAACAACCAAAAGTGTCAAATAATGTTTTAGGAGCTGTTTCTCAATAACCAAAAGTGTAAAATAATGTTTTAGGAGCTGTTTCTCAACAACCAAAGTGTCAAATAATGGTTAGAAGCTGTTTTTCAACAACCAAAAGTGTCAAATAATGTTTTAGGAGCTGTTTCTCAATAACCAAAAGTGTAAAATAATTTGCCAAAATAATTTGCCTCCCAAAATAATTTGCCTCCCAAAATAATTTGCCTCCCAAAATAATTTGCCTCCCAAAATAATTTGCCTCCCAAAATAATTTGCCAAAATAATTTGCCTCCCAAAATAATTTGCCAAAATAATTTGCCTCCCAAAATAATTTGCCAAAATAATTTGCCTCCCAAAATAATTTGCCAATATAATTTGCCTCCCAAAATAATTTGCCAAAATAATTTGCCTCCCAAAATAATTTGCCTCCCAAAATAATTTGCCAAAATAATTTGCCTCCCAAAATAATTTGCCTCCCAAAATAATTTGCCAAAATAATTTGCCACCCAAAATAATTTGCCTCCCAAAATAATTTGCCTCCCAAAATAATTTGCCAAAATAATTTGCCTCCCAAAATAATTTGCCTCCCAAAATAATTTGCCTCCCAAAATAATTTGCCAAAATAATTTGCCTCCCAAAATAATTTGCCTCCCAAAATAATTTGCCAAAATAATTTGCCTCCCAAAATAATTTGCCAAAATAATTTGCCTCCCAAAATAATTTGCCAAAATAATTTGCCTCCCAAAATAATTTGCCAAAATAGTTTGCCTCCCAAAATAATTTGCCAAAATAATTTGCCTCCCAAAATAATTTGCCTCCCAAAATAATTTGCCAAAATAATTTGCCTCCCAAAATAATTTGCCTCCCAAAATAATTTGCCAAAATAATTTGCCTCCCAAAATAATAATAATCACCAATAATAATAACCAAAAGTGTAAAATAATGTTTTAGGAGCTGTTTCTCAACAACCAAAGTGTCAAATAATGGTTAGAAGCTGTTTTTCAACAACCAAAAGTGTCAAATAATGTTTTAGGAGCTGTTTCTCAACAACCAAAAGTGTAAAATAATGTTTTAGGAGCTGTTTCTCAACAACCAAAGTGTCAAATAATGGTTAGAAGCTGTTTTTCAACAACCAAAAGTGTCAAATGATGTTTTAGGAGCTGTTTCTCAACAACCAAAAGTGTAAAATAATGTTTTAGGAGCTGTTTCTCAACAACCAAAGTGTCAAATAATGGTTAGAAGCTGTTTTTCAACAACCAAAAGTGTCAAATAATGTTTTAGGAGCTGTTTCTCAACAACCAAAAGTGTAAAATAATGTTTTAGGAGCTGTTTCTCAACAACCAAAGTGTCAAATAATGGTTAGAAGCTGTTTTTCAACAACCAAAAGTGTCAAATAATGTTTTAGGAGCTGTTTCTCAATAACCAAAAGTGTAAAATAATGTTTTAGGAGCTGTTTCTCAACAACCAAAGTGTCAAATAATGGTTAGAAGCTGTTTTTCAACAACCAAAAGTGTCAAATATTGTTTTAGGAGCTGTTTCTCAACAACCAAAAGTGTAAAATAATGTTTTAGGAGCTGTTTCTCAACAACCAAAGTGTCAAATAATGGTTAGAAGCTGTTTTTCAACAACCAAAAGTGTCAAATAATGTTTTAGGAGCTGTTTCTCAATAACCAAAAGTGTAAAATAATGTTTTAGGAGCTGTTTCTCAACAACCAAAGTGTCAAATAATGGTTAGAAGCTGTTTTTCAACAACCAAAAGTGTCAAATATTGTTTTAGGAGCTGTTTCTCAACAACCAAAAGTGTAAAATAATGTTTTAGGAGCTGTTTCTCAACAACCAAAGTGTCAAATAATGGTTAGAAGCTGTTTTTCAACAACCAAAAGTGTCAAATAATGTTTTAGGAGCTGTTTCTCAACAACCAAAAGTGTAAAATAATGTTTTAGGAGCTGTTTCTCAACAACCAAAGTGTCAAATAATGGCTAGAAGCTGTTTTTCAACAACCAAAAGTGTCAAATAATGTTTTAGGAGCTGTTTCTCAATAACCAAAAGTGTAAAATAATGTTTTAGGAGCTGTTTCTCAACAACCAAAGTGTCAAATAATGGTTAGAAGCTGTTTTTCAACAACCAAAAGTGTCAAATAATGTTTTAGGAGCTGTTTCTCAACAACCAAAAGTGTAAAATAATGTTTTAGGAGCTGTTTCTCAACAACCAAAGTGTCAAATAATGGTTAGAAGCTGTTTTTCAACAACCAAAAGTGTCAAATAATGTTTTAGGAGCTGTTTCTCAATAACCAAAAGTGTAAAATAATGTTTTAGGAGCTGTTTCTCAACAACCAAAGTGTCAAATAATGGTTAGAAGCTGTTTTTCAACAACCAAAAGTGTCAAATATTGTTTTAGGAGCTGTTTCTCAACAACCAAAAGTGTAAAATAATGTTTTAGGAGCTGTTTCTCAACAACCAAAGTGTCAAATAATGGTTAGAAGCTGTTTTTCAACAACCAAAAGTGTCAAATAATGTTTTAGGAGCTGTTTCTCAATAACCAAAAGTGTAAAATAATGTTTTAGGAGCTGTTTCTCAACAACCAAAGTGTCAAATAATGGTTAGAAGCTGTTTTTCAACAACCTAAAGTGTCAAATAATGTTTTAGGAGCTGTTTCTCAATAACCAAAAGTGTAAAATAATGTTTTAGGAGCTGTTTCTCAACAACCAAAGTGTCAAATAATGGTTAGAAGCTGTTTTTCAACAACCAAAAGTGTCAAATAATGTTTTAGGAGCTGTTTCTCAATAACCAAAAGTGTAAAATAATTTGCCAAAATAATTTGCCTCCCAAAATAATTTGCCTCCCAAAATAATTTGCCTCCCAAAATAATTTGCCTCCCAAAATAATTTGCCAAAATAATTTGCCTCCCAAAATAATTTGCCAAAATAATTTGCCTCCCAAAATAATTTGCCAAAATAATTTGCCTCCCAAAATAATTTGCCAAAATAATTTGCCTCCCAAAATAATTTGCCAATATAATTTGCCTCCCAAAATAATTTGCCAAAATAATTTGCCTCCCAAAATAATTTGCCAAAATAATTTGCCTCCCAAAATAATTTGCCTCCCAAAATAATTTGCCAAAATAATTTGCCTCCCAAAATAATTTGCCTCCCAAAATAATTTGCCTCCCAAAATAATTTGCCAAAATAATTTGCCACCCAAAATAATTTGCCTCCCAAAATAATTTGCCTCCCAAAATAATTTGCCTCCCAAAATAATTTGCCTCCCAAAATAATTTGCCTCCCAAAATAATTTGCCAAAATAATTTGCCTCCCAAAATAATTTGCCTCCCAAAATAATTTGCCAAAATAATTTGCCAAAATAATTTGCCTCCCAAAATAATTTGCCAAAATAATTTGCCTCCCAAAATAATTTGCCAAAATAATTTGCCTCCCAAAATAATTTGCCTCCCAAAATAATTTGCCAAAATAATTTGCCTCCCAAAATAATTTGCCAAAATAGTTTGCCTCCCAAAATAATTTGCCAAAATAATTTGCCTCCCAAAATAATTTGCCTCCCAAAATAATTTGCCAAAATAATTTGCCTCCCAAAATAATTTGCCTCCCAAAATAATTTGCCAAAATAATTTGCCTCCCAAAATAATAATAATCACCAATAATAATAACCAAAAGTGTAAAATAATGTTTTAGGAGCTGTTTCTCAACAACCAAAGTGTCAAATAATGGTTAGAAGCTGTTTTTCAACAACCAAAAGTGTCAAATAATGTTTTAGGAGCTGTTTCTCAACAACCAAAAGTGTAAAATAATGTTTTAGGAGCTGTTTCTCAACAACCAAAGTGTCAAATAATGGTTAGAAGCTGTTTTTCAACAACCAAAAGTGTCAAATAATGTTTTAGGAGCTGTTTCTCAACAACCAAAAGTGTAAAATAATGTTTTAGGAGCTGTTTCTCAACAACCAAAGTGTCAAATAATGGTTAGAAGCTGTTTTTCAACAACCAAAAGTGTCAAATAATGTTTTAGGAGCTGTTTCTCAACAACCAAAAGTGTAAAATAATGTTTTAGGAGCTGTTTCTCAACAACCAAAGTGTCAAATAATGGTTAGAAGCTGTTTTTCAACAACCAAAAGTGTCAAATAATGTTTTAGGAGCTGTTTCTCAATAACCAAAAGTGTAAAATAATGTTTTAGGAGCTGTTTCTCAACAACCAAAGTGTCAAATAATGGTTAGAAGCTGTTTTTCAACAACCAAAAGTGTCAAATAATGTTTTAGGAGCTGTTTCTCAACAACCAAAAGTGTAAAATAATGTTTTAGGAGCTGTTTCTCAACAACCAAAGTGTCAAATAATGGTTAGAAGCTGTTTTTCAACAACCAAAAGTGTCAAATAATGTTTTAGGAGCTGTTTCTCAATAACCAAAAGTGTAAAATAATTTTTTAGGAGCTGTTTCTCAACAACCAAAGTGTCAAATAATGGTTAGAAGCTGTTTTTCAACAACCAAAAGTGTCAAATATTGTTTTAGGAGCTGTTTCTCAACAACCAAAAGTGTAAAATAATGTTTTAGGAGCTGTTTCTCAATAACCAAAAGTGTAAAATAATTTGCCAAAATAATTTGCCTCCCAAAATAATTTGCCTCCCAAAATAATTTGCCAAAATAATTTGCCTCCCAAAATAATTTGCCTCCCAAAATAATTTGCCAAAATAATTTGCCTCCCAAAATAATTTGCCAAAATAATTTGCCTCCCAAAATAATTTGCCTCCCAAAATAATTTGCCAAAATAATTTGCCTCCCAAAATAATAATAATCACCAATAATAATAACCAAAAGTGTAAAATAATGTTTTAGGAGCTGTTTCTCAACAACCAAAGTGTCAAATAATGGTTAGAAGCTGTTTTTCAACAACCAAAAGTGTCAAATAATGTTTTAGGAGCTGTTTCTCAACAACCAAAAGTGTAAAATAATGTTTTAGGAGCTGTTTCTCAACAACCAAAGTGTCAAATAATGGTTAGAAGCTGTTTTTCAACAACCAAAAGTGTCAAATAATGTTTTAGGAGCTGTTTCTCAACAACCAAAAGTGTAAAATAATGTTTTAGGAGCTGTTTCTCAACAACCAAAGTGTCAAATAATGGTTAGAAGCTGTTTTTCAACAACCAAAAGTGTCAAATAATGGTTAGAAGCTGTTTTTCAACAACCAAAAGTGTCAAATAATGTTTTAGGAGCTGTTTCTCAATAACCAAAAGTGTAAAATAATGTTTTAGGAGCTGTTTCTCAACAACCAAAGTGTCAAATAATGGTTAGAAGCTGTTTTTCAACAACCAAAAGTGTCAAATAATGTTTTAGGAGCTGTTTCTCAATAACCAAAAGTGTAAAATAATGTTTTAGGAGCTGTTTCTCAACAACCAAAGTGTCAAATAATGGTTAGAAGCTGTTTTTCAACAACCAAAAGTGTCAAATAATGTTTTAGGAGCTGTTTCTCAATAACCAAAAGTGTAAAATAATGTTTTAGGAGCTGTTTCTCAACAACCAAAGTGTCAAATAATGGTTAGAAGCTGTTTTTCAACAACCAAAAGTGTCAAATAATGTTTTAGGAGCTGTTTCTCAATAACCAAAAGTGTAAAATAATGTTTTAGGAGCTGTTTCTCAACAACCAAAGTGTCAAATAATGGTTAGAAGCTGTTTTTCAACAACCAAAAGTGTCAAATAATGTTTTAGGAGCTGTTTCTCAATAACCGAAAGTGTAAAATAATGTTTTAGGAGCTGTTTCTCAACAACCAAAGTGTCAAATAATGGTTAGAAGCTGTTTTTCAACAACCAAAAGTGTCAAATAATGTTTTAGGAGCTGTTTCTCAATAACCAAAAGTGTAAAATAATGTTTTAGGAGCTGTTTCTCAACAACCAAAGTGTCAAATAATGGTTAGAAGCTGTTTTTCAACAACCAAAAGTGTCAAATAATGTTTTAGGAGCTGTTTCTCAATAACCAAAAGTGTAAAATAATGTTTTAGGAGCTGTTTCTCAACAACCAAAGTGTCAAATAATGGTTAGAAGCTGTTTTTCAACAACCAAAAGTGTAAAATAATGTTTTAGGAGCTGTTTCTCAACAACCAAAAGTGTAAAATAATGTTTTAGGAGCTGTTTCTCAACAACCAAAGTGTCAAATAATGGTTAGAAGCTGTTTTTCAACAACCAAAAGTGTCAAATAATGTTTTAGGAGCTGTTTCTCAATAACCAAAAGTGTAAAATAATGTTTAAGGAGCTGTTTCTCAACAACCAAAGTGTCAAATAATGGTTAGAAGCTGTTTTTCAACAACCCAAACATGGGCTATTACCCATCGTTTTTGTCATTTCGTCATTTTTTTCAAATCCTCAAAAATGATGAAAAACGGCGCGCTATAGTATGCCGTACGATATGGGCTATAGCCCACGGTCCAAAATGATGAGAAACGAGGCTAACTTTTTTTTTCAAAATTTCAAAAAACATGGGCTATAACCCATCGTTTTTGTCATTTCGTCATTTTTTTCAAATCCTCAAAAATGATGAAAAACGGCGCGCTATAGTATGCCGTACGATATGGGCTATAGCCCACGGTCCAAAATGATGAGAAACGAGGCTAACTTTTTTTTTCAAAATTTCAAAAAACATGGGCTATAACCCATCGTTTTTGTCATTTCGTCATTTTTTTCAAATCCTCAAAAATGATGAAAAACGGCGCGCTATAGTATGCCGTACGATATGGGCTATAGCCCACGGTCCAAAATGATGAGAAACGAGGCTAACTTTTTTTTTCAAAATTTCAAAAAACATGGGCTATAACCCATCGTTTTTGTCATTTCGTCATTTTTTTAAAATCTTCAAAAATGATGAAAAACGGCGCGCTATAGTATGCCGTACGATATGGGCTATAGCCCACGGTCCAAAATGATGAGAAACGAGGCTAACTTTTTTTTTCAAATCTTGAAAAATGATGAAAAACGGCGCGCTATAGTATGCCGTACGATATGGGCTATAGCCCATGGTCCAAAATGATGAGAAACGAGGATAACTTTTTTTTCCAAAATTTCTAAAAACATGGGCTATAACCCATCGTTTTTGTCATTTCGTCATTTTTTTCAAATCATCAAAAATGATGAAAAACGGCGTGCTATAGTATGCCGTACGATATGGGCTATAGCCCACGGTCCAAAATGATGAGAAACGAGGCTAACTTTTTTTTTTTTAAATTTCAAAAAACATGGGCTATAACCCATCGTTTTTTTCATATTTGTCAAATCATCAAAAATGATGAAAAACGGCGCGCTATAGTATGCCGTACGATATGGGCTATAGCCCACGGTCCAAAATGATGAGAAACGAGGCTAACTTTTTTTTTCAAATTTTCAAAAAACATGGGCTATAACCCATCGTTTTTGTCATTTTTTTCAAATCTTCAAAAATGATGAAAAACGGCGCGCTATAGTATGCCGTACGATATGGGCTATAGCCCACGGTCCAAAATGATGAGAAACGAGGCTAACTTTTTTTTTCAAATTTTCAAAAAACATGGGCTATAACCCATCGTTTTTGTCATTTTTTTCAAATCTTCAAAAATGATGAAAAACGGCGCGCTATAGTATGCCGTACGATATGGGCTATAGCCCATGGTCCAAAATGATGAGAAACGAGGATAACTTTTTTTTCCAAAATTTCTAAAAACATGGGCTATAACCCATCGTTTTTGTCATTTCGTCATTTTTTTCAAATCATCAAAAATGATGAAAAACGGCGTGCTATAGTATGCCGTACGATATGGGCTATAGCCCACGGTCCAAAATGATGAGAAACGAGGCTAACTTTTTTTTTTTTTAATTTAAAAAAACATGGGCTATAACCCATCGTTTTTTTCATATTTGTCAAATCATCAAAAATGATGAAAAACGGCGCGCTATAGTATGCCGTACGATATGGGCTATAGCCCATGGTCCAAAATGATGAGAAACGAGGATAACTTTTTTTTTCAAAATTTCAAAAAACATGGGCTATAACCCATCGTTTTTTTCATTTTTTCATTTTTGTCAAATCATCAAAAATGATGAAAAACGGCGCGCTATAGTATGCCGTACGATATGGGCTATAGCCCACGGTCCAAAATGATGAGAAACGAGGATAACTTTTTTTTTCAAATTTTCTAAAAACATGGGCTATAACCCATCGTTTTTGTCATTTCGTCATTTTTTTCAAATCTTCAAAAATGATGAAAAACGGCGCGCTATAGTATGCCGTACGATATGGGCTATAGCCCACGGTCCAAAATGATGAGAAACGAGGCTAACTTTTTTTTTCAAAATTCCAACTATAATATCCCATAACCATATCCCTGCTGTCTGCAGCTCTGTTGGATGATCTGGACAAAGAGCTGAACAACTACATCATGCGCTGCAGAGAGTGGTATGGTTGGCATTTTCCCGAACTGAGCAAGATCATCACAGACAACCTGGCCTACTGCAAAAGTGTCCGCCATATAGGTGAGCAAATGCACAGGTTGGAATCCAGTGTTTTAGTCTATTAAGGGCCGATTCATACTCCTATTTTACCACTGTAGTGCCGAAATGATTTCGGCTCATCAGAAAATTTCAGTAGCACCGAAGAGAAGACTTTAGGACGGTACCCGCCCCCCCGAACCTCAAATGACGTCACATTGTAGGCTCTACAGAGCCGAACCGACTTTTATTCGGCTATAAAATATGAGTATGAATCGTGCCTAAGACGAAAAATGTTTGTCGACTACCTTTTTTCACTGACAAACTGAATGGAAACTAAATGAAAACTAAGCTATGACGACTAAGACTAAATATATTGACAATTTCGTCAACAAATAAAAACTAGACGTGTTAGGAAGGGACTAGTGGACAAGTGATCCAGTAAAAGTCTTTTTACACTTGGTTGCATGGTGAAAATATCCGATCTACAAGCTTTGTAGATCGGATTATTTTTCAAGTTTATTGATCGGATTATTTTTCCGCCAAAACACATTTTGTTCGACTAAATCAACAAAAATTTGTCGACTAACACTAAAACATTCCAGGTGACTAAATATGACAAACTAAAATCTAAATTTGCCGCCAAAAACAACACTGGATGTCACCACTGACCACACAAACACCAGTTTGAGGGTTTACTATAGTCACTTGACACTTACACGTTCTTGTGGAAGGAGATACTGGGCAGTGAAGTTACCAACCTAAGCCCTATTGTATTCAAAATTAGTCAAGCTCACAATGCATCACAATGTGTAGTGATTTTGTAGATGTAGCCAATATAATGAGTCCAAAATGCAAAGTGGATAATGAAACAGACTTCTTCAGATTTTTTGGCATCTCATTGTATAATCATACCGCTGTATTTTGTTAATTTCGAAATAATCTCACAACAACCCTTCAGCAGTGTTCTACATGGTGTGTGCATAACGTTTTTCTCATAGCGGATATGTGGACAGTTGTACAACATGCTCGCTCTCCTCATAACTGGCTTGTTACTGAACTGTCCCAAAGCAAAACCAGGCTAAATTATCTTGGTATCAAAACCAGGGTAAAATGATCTTGGTGACAACAATATAACATTTTACTTTGACCATAGATTTCTGTGAGCTTAAAACCTCACTATGTAACTTGGTTAAAAAAATGTAATTTTGTCCAATCTGTATGGTGGGAGGATGTTAATCCATGTATCCAGGGTTATTTTGTTATAGAAATGTCATTGATATCATAGTGAATAATGAACCTTTTGGACAGTCTTAAAGCTGAAGGCAAGACAGGCTAGCGATGTAGTTCGGGACTCGGAACGTCTGTGAAATGGAAGCCCTTGTCCTCTCAGAGTGCTGACCTCTGCCACGTCGTGTAAATGATGAATGCATTTCTTGGTCCCCAGGCGTTCGCACCAACGTGGCCACCACCGACCTGTCAGAGATGCTGCCCGAGGACATCGAGGCAGAGGTCAAACTGCCCGCCGAGATCTCCATGGGAACAGAGGTGTCGGACGAGGACATCGGCAACATAAAGCACCTGTGTGACCAGGTAAACCCAGCGCTACCTCCCACTGTAGTTGTGTATCGAGGGATTCATAATGGCCGTAGTGATGATGATGACGTTTGTCTTCCTCTTGAAATAAATCATGTGGGTCTTTAAGTCACTATCTCATCTGAACGGCCACAGTACCCCCTACACACAATTACACACACTGCTTCACAAAGTTACTAATTATAAACGTAAACTATTACTGTTCTAAAATGTGGAATCCTCAGTCTGTTCGGGAATGTATTCAAATGTATAAATTGTTAAAGCAATATAACGAGCACATTTGCAGCTGGCCGTCTCCCTACTCTGCCATTGAACATCTTTAACGTGAGGTTGGCACTGCCAATAAAGCTATTTGAGGTAGACCAGATGCAGTACATCTCCCACAACAAACACGCATTACATGAGATCACTAAACGGTTACTCCACAAGACCACAAGCAATGTGTGCGCCGCCCAGGCCCCCCCATCTTCATTGTAGTTAGGTGTTGCAATTACCTCTGTCTGAAGAGGGAGGCAGTTGATGTGACTGTACATACAATTGAAAGATTATGGTCTTAAGCTTCAATTGTTGCATGGCCACCATTGGAAGCAACTGACGGTAAAAGCCTTGCGTGTGGACTGTGGTGCACCAAAGGTGGCATGTCTACAAGTTCAGACTGCACTGCAGCGTGACACAGACACACAACTAAGTGCAAGTCAGACTTGAGGATTGAGGGGTCGCTCACACATCTGTTCTTTCCTTCCAGGTGATCGAGATCTCGGAGTACCGCACTCAGCTGTACGACTACCTGAAGAACCGCATGATGGCCATCGCTCCCAACCTGACGGTGATGGTGGGAGAGCTGGTGGGCGCTCGCCTCATCTCTCACGCTGGTAAGAACCGCAGAGAGCTGTGGCACACATGAAGGGGGTTAATAATGACTGAGCGGTGATGATACTGACTTAATGTCACTGTCCTGAAAACATCATGAGGGTTTTTGTCACTACCTCATCTGAGCTCTCATTTTGATGTGGCGCACACACAGTGCTGTGTAGCTAGATATACGAAAGACTGTTCTGAACGGAAGCCTTTAATATGTATATTATGTTCCCTTTCTGTGTTCCCAAGGTTCCCTGTTGAATCTAGCCAAGCACCCGGCTTCCACGGTGCAGATCCTCGGAGCGGAGAAGGCCTTGTTCAGAGCCCTGAAGACCCGCAAAGACACCCCAAAATACGGTCTCATCTACCATGCCTCGCTGGTTGGCCAAACTACAGCCAAGAATAAGGGCAAGGTGTGTTTCCTGCTTTGTTGTACATGTGGGTGTAAATCACATTAATGCTGCACTTTGTTTAACAAAAATAAGTCTGAAAACGTAATGTCGTTATTTTCATTTTAGTGTTTGTGTAAAATACCAGTTATGCCCATTGCCCTGTGTCATGGCACCCTCGGACAAAATCTGTACATCTGTTATAGTAATTACAGAAGACCTTAAACTTTCTTAAAGTATAAACGCAGCACATAAGATTATTTGAAGATGACCAACACTGCTTTTTTGTTAAATTGTTGTGCATCTGTGGTGATAGCTGTACAAATAATGAGTTGTTGCTTAACATGGTGCCTTTTTGCAGATTTCCAGAATGCTGGCAGCTAAAGCATCCCTAGCTATTCGCTACGACGCCCTCGGTGAGGACACCAATGCAGAAATGGGAATAGAGAACCGTGCCAAGCTGGAAGCTCGCCTGCGACATCTTGAGGACAGAGGAGTAAGTAAAACTATTAAACTGTCAATCTAACCTGGGATAATAAAGTAGATGCCTTCAGAAATTATTCTCCACCACTTGTATTTTTAGTTGGTACCTTCACCAGTTCTCTCCCGTTGTAGTGAGGTATCCCGTTTATTCAACTTTTCCAGACAATCTGTGCTTTGTTGGTCTGACCATGTCTTTTATTTATTTTGCCTCCAGATCAGGAAAATCAGTGGAACGGGAAAGGCGATGGCAAAAGCAGACAAATACCAACACAAGAGGTGAATGAAGCCAAGATATAAGTCCACAAAACGCCATGGGGGTTTAATAATGACTGAGCGGTGATGATACTGACGAACTGTCACTGTCCTGAAAACATCATGAGGGTTTTTGTCACTACCTCATCTGAGCTCTCATTTAGACACGGAACACAAAGTGCAACACTCTTAATGTAATATGTCCCCTTTCTGTGTTGCAATTGTCGCAGAGTAAGCACAGTTGTATATTACTATACAGACTTTGGTTAACATCTTTGATTCTTTATTGTTTTTAAACAGTGAGGTGAAAGTGTATGATCCATCTGGAGACTCGACGCTCCCCTCCACCTCGAGGAAGAGGAAGATTGAGGAGGTTGAGGACACCTCGGCGCCCTCCACGCCAGTGGTGCCCAAAACCAAAAAACCCAAGATAGTAACGGAAGGTAGGCAGACCTGCAGACAACATGCTTCTTGTTGGGTGTCTGTTTTTCTGTTTTTAATGTTTCAAAATAAATGATGCAAATTTGTATCCGGGATTCTTTATTATATATATTTCTTCTGTTGTAAGTCAGTGGTATATTTTCTGAGAGTTTTACACTGCTTCCAGTGCTTCCATTAGCATAAAGTGCACAATATTTCAACATGTCTTTGTCGGATTACAAACTTAACTGGAAGGAAATGGAAGTCAATATCTATGCATTAGTTACTAAATACATTTTACACTTGTGATGTCAAGGCACACCTCGATGTGTATTTTGATGCTACGCTCTCCATCCAGACGTCCCTTGGAAACGGAATTTCTTCTCAGGTTCTGGTTAAAGAAAATGTAATGACTTGACATTTATGAGTCTCATGTTTCCTTCGTCTTGTCTTTCAGTCGTCGCAGAAGAAGAAGAAGCGGAAGAAACTCCCAAGAAGAAGAAGAAGAAGAAAAAGAAGTCCAAAGAGGCTGAGGAGGAGACGGTGGAGGTGAAGGAGGAGGAAATGGAGGAGGCAGAGACTTCTGTAGCAGAGCAAGTAAGTCTTGTTGCCCCGGTCGCCATGTGTCTCATTGAGGGCTGATTAACTCATTTAGACCTGAGAACGATTCTACAAATGTCTTCTAAATCCTGACAGTTTTCTGAAAAAAATGTTTCTGTGTCGGTGGTTCTCAAACATTTTAACGATATGGGCTATAGCCCACGGTCCAAAATGATGAGAAACGAGGCTAACTTTTTTTTTTCAAAATTTCAAAAAACATGGGCTATAACCCATCGTTTTTGTCATTTCGTCATTTTTTTCAAATCCTCAAAAATGATGAAAAACGGCGCGCTATAGTATGCCGTACGATATGGGCTATAGCCCACGGTCCAAAATGATGAGAAACGAGGCTAACTTATTTTTTCAAAATTTCAAAAAACATGGGCTATAACCCATCGTTTTTGTCATTTTGTCATTTTTTTCAAATCTTCAAAAATGATGAAAAACGGCGCGCTATAGTATGCCGTACGATATGGGCTATAGCCCACGGTCCAAAATGATGAGAAACGAGGCTAACTCTTTTTTCAAAATTTCAAAAAACATGGGCTATAACCCATCGTTTTTGTCATTTCGTCATTTTTTTCAAATCCTCAAAAATGATGAAAAACGGCGCGCTATAGTATGCCGTACGATATGGGCTATAGCCCACGGTCCAAAATGATGAGAAATGAGGCTAACTTTTTTTTTCAAAATTTCAAAAAACATGGGCTATAACCCATCGTTTTTGTCATTTCGTCATTTTTTTCAAATCCTCAAAAATGATGAAAAACGGCGCGCTATAGTATGCCGTACGATATGGGCTATAGCCCACGGTCCAAAATGATGAGAAACGAGGCTAACTTTTTTTTTTCAAAATTTCAAAAAACATGGGCTATAACCCATCGTTTTTGTCATTTCGTCATTTTTTTCAAATCCTCAAAAATGATGAAAAACGGCGCGCTATAGTATGCCGTACGATATGGGCTATAGCCCACGGTCCAAAATGATGAGAAACGAGGCTAACTTTTTTTTTCAAAATTTCAAAAAACATGGGCTATAACCCATCGTTTTTGTCATTTCGTCATTTTTTTCAAATCCTCAAAAATGATGAAAAACGGCGCGCTATAGTATGCCGTACGATATGGGCTATAGCCCACGGTCCAAAATGATAAGAAACGAGGCTAACTTTTTTTTTTTTTAATTCAAAAAACATGGGCTATAACCCATCGTTTTTGTCATTTCGTCATTTTTTTCAAATCCTCAAAAATGATGAAAAACGGCGCGCTATAGTATGCCGTACGATATGGGCTATAGCCCACGGTCCAAAATGATGAGAAACGAGGCTAACTTTTTTTTTCAAAATTTCAAAAAACATGGGCTATAACCCATCGTTTTTGTCATTTCGTCATTTTTTTCAAATCCTCAAAAATGATGAAAAACGGCGAGCTATAGTATGCCGTACGATATGGGCTATAGCCCACGGTCCAAAATGATGAGAAACGAGGCTAACTTTTTTGAAGGTATATTTTCTGAGAGTTTTACACTGCTTCCAGTGCTTCCATTAGCATAAAGTGCACAATATTTCAACATGTCTTTGTCGGATTACAAACTTAACTGGAAGGAAATGGAAGTCAATATCTATGCATTAGTTACTAAATACATTTTACACTTGTGATGTCAAGGCACACCTCGATGTGTATTTTGATGCTACGCTCTCCATCCAGACGTCCCTTGGAAACGGAATTTCTTCTCAGGTTCTGGTTAAAGAAAATGTAATGACTTGACATTTATGAGTCTCATGTTTCCTTCGTCTTGTCTTTCAGTCGTCGCAGAAGAAGAAGAAGCGGAAGAAACTCCCAAGAAGAAGAAGAAGAAGAAGAAAAAGAAGTCCAAAGAGGCTGAGGAGGAGACGGTGGAGGTGAAGGAGGAGGAAATGGAGGAGGCAGAGACTTCTGTAGCAGAGCAAGTAAGTCTTGTTGCCCCGGTCGCCATGTGTCTCATTGAGGGCTGATTAACTCATTTAGACCTGAGAACGATTCTACAAATGTCTTCTAAATCCTGACAGTTTTCTGAAAAAAATGTTTCTGTGTCGGTGGATCTCAAACATTTTAACGATATGGGCTATAGCCCACGGTCCAAAATGATGAGAAACGAGGCTAACTTTTTTTTCAAAATTTCAAAAAACATGGGCTATAACCCATCGTTTTTGTCATTTCGTCATTTTTTTCAAATCCTCAAAAATGATGAAAAACGGCGCGCTATAGTATGCCGTACGATATGGGCTATAGCCCACGGTCCAAAATGATGAGAAACGAGGCTAACTTTTTTTTTCAAAATTTCAAAAAACATGGGCTATAACCCATCGTTTTTGTCATTTCGTCATTTTTTTCAAATCCTCAAAAATGATGAAAAACGGCGCGCTATAGTATGCCGTACGATATGGGCTATAGCCCACGGTCCAAAATGATAAGAAACGAGGCTAACTTTTTTTTTTTTTTTTCAAAAAACATGGGCTATAACCCATCGTTTTTGTCATTTCGTCATTTTTTTCAAATCCTCAAAAATGATGAAAAACGGCGCGCTATAGTATGCCGTACGATATGGGCTATAGCCCACGGTCCAAAATGATGAGAAACGAGGCTAACTTTTTTTTTCAAAATTTCAAAAAACATGGGCTATAACCCATCGTTTTTGTCATTTCGTCATTTTTTTCAAATCCTCAAAAATGATGAAAAACGGCGAGCTATAGTATGCCGTACGATATGGGCTATAGCCCACGGTCCAAAATGATGAGAAACGAGGCTAACTTTTTTTTTCAAAATTTCAAAAAACATGGGCTATAACCCATTGTTTTTTGTCATTTCGTCATTTTTTTCAAATCCTCAAAAATGATGAAAAACGGCGCGCTATAGTATGCCGTACGATATGGGCTATAGCCCACGGTCCAAAATGATGAGAAACGAGGCTAACTTTTTTTTTCAAAATTTCAAAAAACATGGGCTATAACCCATCGTTTTTGTCATTTCGTCATTTTTTTCAAATCCTCAAAAATGATGAAAAACGGCGCGCTATAGTATGCCGTACGATATGGGCTATAGCCCACGGTCCAAAATGATGAGAAACGAGGCTAACTTTTTTTTTCAAAATTTCAAAAAACATGGGCTATAACCCATCGTTTTTGTCATTTCGTCATTTTTTTCAAATCCTCAAAAATGATGAAAAACGGCGCGCTATAGTATGCCGTACGATATGGGCTATAGCCCACGGTCCAAAATGATGAGAAACGAGGCTAACTTTTTTTTCCAAAATTTCAAAAAACATGGGCTATAACCCATCGTTTTTGTCATTTCGTCATTTTTTTCAAATCCTCAAAAATGATGAAAAACGGCGCGCTATAGTATGCCGTACGATATGGGCTATAGCCCACGGTCCAAAATGATAAGAAACGAGGCTAACTTTTTTTTTTTTTAATTCAAAAAACATGGGCTATAACCCATCGTTTTTGTCATTTCGTCATTTTTTTCAAATCCTCAAAAATGATGAAAAACGGCACGCTATAGTATGCCGTACGATATGGGCTATAGCCCACGGTCCAAAATGATGAGAAACGAGGCTAACTTTTTTTTTCAAAATTTCAAAAAACATGGGCTATAACCCATCGTTTTTGTCATTTCGTCATTTTTTTCAAATCCTCAAAAATGATGAAAAACGGTGCGCTATAGTATGCCGTACGATATGGGCTATAGCCCACGGTCCAAAATGATAAGAAACGAGGCTAACTTTTTTTTTTTTTAATTAAAAAAACATGGGCTATAACCCATCGTTTTTGTCATTTCGTCATTTTTTTCAAATCCTCAAAAATGATGAAAAACGGCGCGCTATAGTATGCCGTACGATATGGGCTATAGCCCACGGTCCAAAATGATGAGAAACGAGGCTAACTTTTTTTTTCAAAATTTCAAAAAACATGGGCAATAACCCATCGTTTTTGTCATTTCGTCATTTTTTTCAAATCCTCAAAAATGATGAAAAACGGCGAGCTATAGTATGCCGTACGATATGGGCTATAGCCCACGGTCCAAAATGATGAGAAACGAGGCTAACTTTTTTGAAGGTATATTTTCTGAGAGTTTTACACTGCTTCCAGTGCTTCCATTAGCATAAAGTGCACAATATTTCAACATGTCTTTGTCGGATTACAAACTTAACTGGAAGGAAATGGAAGTCAATATCTATGCATTAGTTACTAAATACATTTTACACTTGTGATGTCAAGGCACACCTCGATGTGTATTTTGATGCTACGCTCTCCATCCAGACGTCCCTTGGAAACGGAATTTCTTCTCAGGTTCTGGTTAAAGAAAATGTAATGACTTGACATTTATGAGTCTCATGTTTCCTTCGTCTTGTCTTTCAGTCGTCGCAGAAGAAGAAGAAGCGGAAGAAACTCCCAAGAAGAAGAAGAAGAAGAAAAAGAAGTCCAAAGAGGCTGAGGAGGAGACGGTGGAGGTGAAGGAGGAGGAAATGGAGGAGGCAGAGACTTCTGTAGCAGAGCAAGTAAGTCTTGTTGCCCCGGTCGCCATGTGTCTCATTGAGGGCTGATTAACTCATTTAGACCTGAGAACGATTCTACAAATGTCTTCTAAATCCTGACAGTTTTCTGAAAAAAATGTTTCTGTGTCGGTGGTTCTCAAACATTTTAACGATATGGGCTATAGCCCACGGTCCAAAATGATGAGAAACGAGGCTAACTTTTTTTTTTCAAAATTTCAAAAAACATGGGCTATAACCCATCGTTTTTGTCATTTTGTCATTTTTTTCAAATCCTCAAAAATGATGAAAAACGGCGCGCTATAGTATGCCGTACGATATGGGCTATAGCCCACGGTCCAAAATGATGAGAAACGAGGCTAACTTATTTTTTCAAAATTTCAAAAAACATGGGCTATAACCCATCGTTTTTGTCATTTTGTCATTTTTTTCAAATCTTCAAAAATGATGAAAAACGGCGCGCTATAGTATGCCGTACGATATGGGCTATAGCCCACGGTCCAAAATGATGAGAAACGAGGCTAACTCTTTTTTCAAAATTTCAAAAAACATGGGCTATAACCCATCGTTTTTGTCATTTTTTTCAAATCCTCAAAAATGATGAAAAACGGCGCGCTATAGTATGCCGTACGATATGGGCTATAGCCCACGGTCCAAAATGATGAGAAATGAGGCTAACTTTTTTTTTCAAAATTTCAAAAAACATGGGCTATAACCCATCGTTTTTGTCATTTCGTCATTTTTTTCAAATCTTCAAAAATGATGAAAAACGGCGCGCTATAGTATGCCGTACGATATGGGCTATAGCCCACGGTCCAAAATGATGAGAAACGAGGCTAACTTTTTTTCCAAAATTTCAAAAAACATGGGCTATAACCCATCGTTTTTGTCATTTTGTCATTTTTTTCAAATCCTCAAAAATGATGAAAAACGGCGCGCTATAGTATGCCGTACGATATGGGCTATAGCCCACGGTCCAAAATGATGAGAAATGAGGCTAACTTTTTTTTTCAAAATTTCAAAAAACATGGGCTATAACCCATCGTTTTTGTCATTTCGTCATTTTTTTCAAATCTTCAAAAATGATGAAAAACGGCGCGCTATAGTATGCCGTACGATATGGGCTATAGCCCACGGTCCAAAATGATGAGAAACGAGGCTAACTTTTTTTTTCAAAATTTCAAAAAACATGGGCTATAACCCATCGTTTTTGTCATTTCGTCATTTTTTTCAAATCCTCAAAAATGATGAAAAACGGCGCGCTATAGTATGCCGTACGATATGGGCTATAGCCCACGGTCCAAAATGATGAGAAACGAGGCTAACTTTTTTTTTCAAAATTTCAAAAAACATGGGCTATAACCCATCGTTTTTGTCATTTCGTCATTTTTTTCAAATCCTCAAAAATGATGAAAAACGGCGCGCTATAGTATGCCGTACGATATGGGCTATAGCCCACGGTCCAAAATGATGAGAAACGAGGCTAACTTTTTTTTTCAAAATTTCAAAAAACATGGGCTATAACCCATCGTTTTTGTCATTTCGTCATTTTTTTCAAATCCTCAAAAATGATGAAAAACGGCGCGCTATAGTATGCCGTACGATATGGGCTATAGCCCACGGTCCAAAATGATGAGAAACGAGGCTAACTTTTTTTTCCAAAATTTCAAAAAACATGGGCTATAACCCATCGTTTTTGTCATTTCGTCATTTTTTTCAAATCCTCAAAAATGATGAAAAACGGCGCGCTATAGTATGCCGTACGATATGGGCTATAGCCCACGGTCCAAAATGATAAGAAACGAGGCTAACTTTTTTTTTTTTAATTCAAAAAACATGGGCTATAACCCATCGTTTTTGTCATTTCGTCATTTTTTTCAAATCCTCAAAAATGATGAAAAACGGCGCGCTATAGTATGCCGTACGATATGGGCTATAGCCCACGGTCCAAAATGATGAGAAACGAGGCTAACTTTTTTTTTCAAAATTTCAAAAAACATGGGCTATAACCCATCGTTTTTGTCATTTCGTCATTTTTTTCAAATCCTCAAAAATGATGAAAAACGGTGCGCTATAGTATGCCGTACGATATGGGCTATAGCCCACGGTCCAAAATGATAAGAAACGAGGCTAACTTTTTTTTTTTTTAATTAAAAAAACATGGGCTATAACCCATCGTTTTTGTCATTTCGTCATTTTTTTCAAATCCTCAAAAATGATGAAAAACGGCGCGCTATAGTATGCCGTACGATATGGGCTATAGCCCACGGTCCAAAATGATGAGAAACGAGGCTAACTTTTTTTTTCAAAATTTCTAAAAACATGGGCTATAACCCATCGTTTTTGTCATTTCGTCATTTTTTTCAAATCTTCAAAAATGATGAAAAACGGCGCGCTATAGTATGCCGTACGATATGGGCTATAGCCCACGGTCCAAAATGATGAGAAACGAGGCTAACTTTTTTTTTCAAAATTTCAAAAAACATGGGCTATAACCCATCGTTTTTGTCATTTCGTCATTTTTTTCAAATCCTCAAAAATGATGAAAAACGGCGCGCTATAGTATGCCGTACGATATGGGCTATAGCCCACGGTCCAAAATGATGAGAAACGAGGCTAACTTTTTTTTCCAAAATTTCAAAAAACATGGGCTATAACCCATCGTTTTTGTCATTTCGTCATTTTTTTCAAATCCTCAAAAATGATGAAAAACGGCGCGCTATAGTATGCCGTACGATATGGGCTATAGCCCACGGTCCAAAATGATGAGAAACGAGGCTAACTTTTTTTTTCAAAATTTCAAAAAACATGGGCTATAACCCATCGTTTTTGTCATTTCGTCATTTTTTTCAAATCCTCAAAAATGATGAAAAACGGCGCGCTATAGTATGCCGTACGATATGGGCTATAGCCCACGGTCCAAAATGATGAGAAACGAGGCTAACTTTTTTTTCCAAAATTTCAAAAAACATGGGCTATAACCCATCGTTTTTGTCATTTCGTCATTTTTTTCAAATCCTCAAAAATGATGAAAAACGGCGCGCTATAGTATGCCGTACGATATGGGCTATAGCCCACGGTCCAAAATGATAAGAAACGAGGCTAACTTTTTTTTTTTTTAATTCAAAAAACATGGGCTATAACCCATCGTTTTTGTCATTTCGTCATTTTTTTCAAATCCTCAAAAATGATGAAAAACGGCGCGCTATAGTATGCCGTACGATATGGGCTATAGCCCACGGTCCAAAATGATGAGAAACGAGGCTAACTTTTTTTTTCAAAATTTCAAAAAACATGGGCTATAACCCATCGTTTTTGTCATTTCGTCATTTTTTTCAAATCCTCAAAAATGATGAAAAACGGCGCGCTATAGTATGCCGTACGATATGGGCTATAGCCCACGGTCCAAAATGATGAGAAACGAGGCTAACTTTTTTTTCCAAAATTTCAAAAAACATGGGCTATAACCCATCGTTTTTGTCATTTCGTCATTTTTTTCAAATCCTCAAAAATGATGAAAAACGGCGCGCTATAGTATGCCGTACGATATGGGCTATAGCCCACGGTCCAAAATGATAAGAAACGAGGCTAACTTTTTTTTTTTTTAATTCAAAAAACATGGGCTATAACCCATCGTTTTTGTCATTTCGTCATTTTTTTCAAATCCTCAAAAATGATGAAAAACGGCGCGCTATAGTATGCCGTACGATATGGGCTATAGCCCACGGTCCAAAATGATGAGAAACGAGGCTAACTTTTTTTTTCAAAATTTCAAAAAACATGGGCTATAACCCATCGTTTTTGTCATTTCGTCATTTTTTTCAAATCCTCAAAAATGATGAAAAACGGTGCGCTATAGTATGCCGTACGATATGGGCTATAGCCCACGGTCCAAAATGATAAGAAACGAGGCTAACTTTTTTTTTTTTTAATTAAAAAAACATGGGCTATAACCCATCGTTTTTGTCATTTCGTCATTTTTTTCAAATCCTCAAAAATGATGAAAAACGGCGCGCTATAGTATGCCGTACGATATGGGCTATAGCCCACGGTCCAAAATGATGAGAAACGAGGCTAACTTTTTTTTTCAAAATTTCAAAAAACATGGGCAATAACCCATCGTTTTTGTCATTTCGTCATTTTTTTCAAATCCTCAAAAATGATGAAAAACGGCGAGCTATAGTATGCCGTACGATATGGGCTATAGCCCACGGTCCAAAATGATGAGAAACGAGGCTAACTTTTTTGAAGGTATATTTTCTGAGAGTTTTACACTGCTTCCAGTGCTTCCATTAGCATAAAGTGCACAATATTTCAACATGTCTTTGTCGGATTACAAACTTAACTGGAAGGAAATGGAAGTCAATATCTATGCATTAGTTACTAAATACATTTTACACTTGTGATGTCAAGGCACACCTCGATGTGTATTTTGATGCTACGCTCTCCATCCAGACGTCCCTTGGAAACGGAATTTCTTCTCAGGTTCTGGTTAAAGAAAATGTAATGACTTGACATTTATGAGTCTCATGTTTCCTTCGTCTTGTCTTTCAGTCGTCGCAGAAGAAGAAGAAGCGGAAGAAACTCCCAAGAAGAAGAAGAAGAAGAAGAAAAAGAAGTCCAAAGAGGCTGAGGAGGAGACGGTGGAGGTGAAGGAGGAGGAAATGGAGGAGGCAGAGACTTCTGTAGCAGAGCAAGTAAGTCTTGTTGCCCCGGTCGCCATGTGTCTCATTGAGGGCTGATTAACTCATTTAGACCTGAGAACGATTCTACAAATGTCTTCTAAATCCTGACAGTTTTCTGAAAAAAATGTTTCTGTGTCGGTGGTTCTCAAACATTTTAACGATATGGGCTATAGCCCACGGTCCAAAATGATGAGAAACGAGGCTAACTTTTTTTTTTCAAAATTTCAAAAAACATGGGCTATAACCCATCGTTTTTGTCATTTTGTCATTTTTTTCAAATCCTCAAAAATGATGAAAAACGGCGCGCTATAGTATGCCGTACGATATGGGCTATAGCCCACGGTCCAAAATGATGAGAAACGAGGCTAACTTATTTTTTCAAAATTTCAAAAAACATGGGCTATAACCCATCGTTTTTGTCATTTTGTCATTTTTTTCAAATCTTCAAAAATGATGAAAAACGGCGCGCTATAGTATGCCGTACGATATGGGCTATAGCCCACGGTCCAAAATGATGAGAAACGAGGCTAACTCTTTTTTCAAAATTTCAAAAAACATGGGCTATAACCCATCGTTTTTGTCATTTTTTTCAAATCCTCAAAAATGATGAAAAACGGCGCGCTATAGTATGCCGTACGATATGGGCTATAGCCCACGGTCCAAAATGATGAGAAATGAGGCTAACTTTTTTTTTCAAAATTTCAAAAAACATGGGCTATAACCCATCGTTTTTGTCATTTCGTCATTTTTTTCAAATCTTCAAAAATGATGAAAAACGGCGCGCTATAGTATGCCGTACGATATGGGCTATAGCCCACGGTCCAAAATGATGAGAAACGAGGCTAACTTTTTTTTCAAAATTTCAAAAAACATGGGCTATAACCCATCGTTTTTGTCATTTTGTCATTTTTTTCAAATCCTCAAAAATGATGAAAAACGGCGCGCTATAGTATGCCGTACGATATGGGCTATAGCCCACGGTCCAAAATGATGAGAAATGAGGCTAACTTTTTTTTTCAAAATTTCAAAAAACATGGGCTATAACCCATCGTTTTTGTCATTTCGTCATTTTTTTCAAATCTTCAAAAATGATGAAAAACGGCGCGCTATAGTATGCCGTACGATATGGGCTATAGCCCACGGTCCAAAATGATGAGAAACGAGGCTAACTTTTTTTTTCAAAATTTCAAAAAACATGGGCTATAACCCATCGTTTTTGTCATTTCGTCATTTTTTTCAAATCCTCAAAAATGATGAAAAACGGCGCGCTATAGTATGCCGTACGATATGGGCTATAGCCCACGGTCCAAAATGATGAGAAACGAGGCTAACTTTTTTTTTCAAAATTTCAAAAAACATGGGCTATAACCCATCGTTTTTGTCATTTCGTCATTTTTTTCAAATCCTCAAAAATGATGAAAAACGGCGCGCTATAGTATGCCGTACGATATGGGCTATAGCCCACGGTCCAAAATGATGAGAAACGAGGCTAACTTTTTTTTTCAAAATTTCAAAAAACATGGGCTATAACCCATCGTTTTTGTCATTTCGTCATTTTTTTCAAATCCTCAAAAATGATGAAAAACGGCGCGCTATAGTATGCCGTACGATATGGGCTATAGCCCACGGTCCAAAATGATGAGAAACGAGGCTAACTTTTTTTTCCAAAATTTCAAAAAACATGGGCTATAACCCATCGTTTTTGTCATTTCGTCATTTTTTTCAAATCCTCAAAAATGATGAAAAACGGCGCGCTATAGTATGCCGTACGATATGGGCTATAGCCCACGGTCCAAAATGATAAGAAACGAGGCTAACTTTTTTTTTTTTTAATTCAAAAAACATGGGCTATAACCCATCGTTTTTGTCATTTCGTCATTTTTTTCAAATCCTCAAAAATGATGAAAAACGGCGCGCTATAGTATGCCGTACGATATGGGCTATAGCCCACGGTCCAAAATGATGAGAAACGAGGCTAACTTTTTTTTTCAAAATTTCAAAAAACATGGGCTATAACCCATCGTTTTTGTCATTTCGTCATTTTTTTCAAATCCTCAAAAATGATGAAAAACGGTGCGCTATAGTATGCCGTACGATATGGGCTATAGCCCACGGTCCAAAATGATAAGAAACGAGGCTAACTTTTTTTTTTTTTAATTAAAAAAACATGGGCTATAACCCATCGTTTTTGTCATTTCGTCATTTTTTTCAAATCCTCAAAAATGATGAAAAACGGCGCGCTATAGTATGCCGTACGATATGGGCTATAGCCCACGGTCCAAAATGATGAGAAACGAGGCTAACTTTTTTTTTCAAAATTTCAAAAAACATGGGCAATAACCCATCGTTTTTGTCATTTCGTCATTTTTTTCAAATCCTCAAAAATGATGAAAAACGGCGAGCTATAGTATGCCGTACGATATGGGCTATAGCCCACGGTCCAAAATGATGAGAAACGAGGCTAACTTTTTTGAAGGTATATTTTCTGAGAGTTTTACACTGCTTCCATTAGCATAAAGTGCACAATATTTCAACATGTCTTTGTCGGATTACAAACTTAACTGGAAGGAAATGGAAGTCAATATCTATGCATTAGTTACTAAATACATTTTACACTTGTGATGTCAAGGCACACCTCGATGTGTATTTTGATGCTACGCTCTCCATCCAGACGTCCCTTGGAAACGGAATTTCTTCTCAGGTTCTGGTTAAAGAAAATGTAATGACTTGACATTTATGAGTCTCATGTTTCCTTCGTCTTGTCTTTCAGTCGTCGCAGAAGAAGA
>NW_027665582.1:0-23000 GCF_963924005.1 Protomyctophum bolini
GAAAAAAAAGTTAGCCTCGTTTCTCATCATTTTGGACCATGGGCTATAGCCCATATCGTACGGCATACTATAGCACGCCGTTTTTCATCATTTTGGAGGATTTGAAAAAAATGAAAAAATAAAAAAACGATGGGTTATAGCCCATGTTTTTTGAAATTTTGAAAAAAAAGTTAGCCTCGTTTCTCATCATTTTGGACCATGGGCTATAGCCCATATCGTACGGCATACTATAGCACGCCGTTTTTCATCATTTTGGAGGATTTGAAAAAAATGAAAAAATAAAAAAACGATGGGTTATAGCCCATGTTTTTTGAAATTTTGAAAAAAAAAGTTAGCCTCGTTTCTCATCATTTTGGACGATGGGCTATAGCCCATATCGTACGGCATACTATAGCACGCCGTTTTTCATCATTTTGGAGGATTTGAAAAAAATGAAAAAATAAAAAAACGATGGGTTATAGCCCATGTTTTTTGAAATTTTGAAAAAAAAAGTTAGCCTCGTTTCTCATCATTTTGGACCATGGGCTATAGCCCATATCGTATGGCATACTATAGCACGCCGTTTTTCATCATTTTGGAGGATTTGAAAAAAATGAAAAAATAAAAAAACGATGGGTTATAGCCCATGTTTTTTGAAATTTTGAAAAAAAAAGTTAGCCTCGTTTCTCATCATTTTGGACCATGGGCTATAGCCCATATCGTATGGCATACTATAGCACGCCGTTTTTCATCATTTTGGAGGATTTGAAAAAAATGAAAAAATAAAAAACGATGGGTTATAGCCCATGTTTTTTAAAATTTTGAAAAAAAAAGTTAGCCTCGTTTCTCATCATTTTGGACCATGGGCTATAGCCCATATCGTATGGCATACTATAGCACGCCGTTTTTCATCATTTTGGAGGATTTGAAAAAAATGAAAAAATAAAAAAACGATGGGTTATAGCCCATGTTTTTTTAAATTTTGAAAAAAAAAGTTAGCCTCGTTTCTCATCATTTTGGACCATGGGCTATAGCCCATATCGTACGGCATACTATAGCACGCCGTTTTTCATCATTTTGGAGGATTTGAAAAAAATGAAAAAATAAAAAAACGATGGGTTATAGCCCATGTTTTTTGAAATTTTGAAAAAAAAAGTTAGCCTCGTTTCTCATCATTTTGGACCATGGGCTATAGCCCATATCGTACGGCATACTATAGCACGCCGTTTTTCATCATTTTGGAGGATTTGAAAAAATGAAAAAATAAAAAAACGATGGGTTATAGCCCATGTTTTTTGAAATTTTGAAAAAAAAAGTTAGCCTCGTTTCTCATCATTTTGGACCATGGGCTATAGCCCATATCGTACGGCATACTATAGCACGCCGTTTTTCATCATTTTGGAGGATTTGAAAAAAATGAAAAAAACAAAAAACGATGGGTTATAGCCCATGTTTTTTGAAATTTTGAAAAAAAAAGTTAGCCTCGTTTCTCATCATTTTGGACCATGGGCTATAGCCCATATCGTACGGCATACTATAGCACGCCGTTTTTCATCATTTTGGAGGATTTGAAAAAATGAAAAAATAAAAAAACGATGGGTTATAGCCCATGTTTTTTTAAATTTTGAAAAAAAAAGTTAGCCTGAAAAAAAAAGTTAGCCTCGTTTCTCAGCATTTTGGACCATGGGCCTATAGCCCATATCGTACGGCATACTATAGCACGCCGTTTTTCATCATTTGGAGGATTTAAAAAAAATGAAAAAAAAAAAACGATGGATTATAGCCATGTTTTTGAAAATTTTGGGAAAAAAAAGTTAGCCTCGTTTCTCATCATTTTGGACCATGGGCTATAGCCCATATCGTACGGCATACTATAGCACGCCGTTTTTCATCATTTTGGAGGATTTGAAAAAAATAAAAAAATAAAAAAACGATGGGTTATAGCCCATGTTTTTTGAAATTTTGAAAAAAAAGTTAGCCTCGTTTCTCATCATTTTGGACCATGGGCTATAGCCCATATCGTACGGCATACTATAGCACGCCGTTTTTCATCATTTTGGAGGATTTGAAAAAAATGAAAAAATAAAAACGATGGGTTATAGCCCATGTTTTTTGAAATTTTGAAAAAAAAAGTTAGCCTCGTTTCTCATCATTTTGGACCATGGGCTATAGCCCATATCGTACGGCATACTATAGCACGCCGTTTTTCATCATTTTGGAGGATTTGAAAAAAAATGAAAAAATAAAAAACGATGGGTTATAGCCCATGTTTTTGAAATTTTGAAAAATAAAGTTAGCCTCGTTTCTCATCATTTTGGACCATGGGCTATAGCCCCATATCGTACGGCATACTATAGCACGCCGTTTTTCATCATTTTGGAGGATTTGAAAAAAATGAAAAAATAAAAAAACGATGGGTTATAGCCCATGTTTTTTTAAATTTTGAAAAAAAAAGTTAGCCTCGTTTCTCATCATTTTGGACCATGGGCTATAGCCCATATCGTACGGCATACTATAGCACGCCGTTTTTCATCATTTTGGAGGATTTGAAAAAAATGAAAAAATAAAAAACGATGGGTTATAGCCCATGTTTTTGAAATTTTGAAAAAAAAAGTTAGCCTCGTTTCTCATCATTTTGGACCATGGGCTATAGCCCATATCGTACGGCATACTATAGCACGCCGTTTTTCCATCATTTTGGAGGATTTGAAAAAAATGAAAAAATAAAAAAACGATGGGTTATAGCCCATGTTTTTTGAAATTTTGAAAAAAAAAGTTAGCCTCGTTTCTCATCATTTTGGACCATGGGCTATAGCCCATATCGTACGGCATACTATAGCACGCCGTTTTTCATCATTTTGGAGGATTTGAAAAAAATGAAAAAATAAAAAAACGATGGGTTATAGCCCATGTTTTTTGAAATTTTGAAAAAAAAAAGTTAGCCTCGTTTCTCATCATTTTGGACCATGGGCTATAGCCCATATCGTACGGCATACTATAGCACGCCGTTTTTCATCATTTTGGAGGATTGAAAAAATGAAAAAATAAAAAAACGATGGGTTATAGCCCATGTTTTTTGAAATTTTGGAAAAAAAAGTTAGCCTCGTTTCTCATCATTTTGGACCATGGGCTATAGCCCATATCGTACGGCATACTATAGCACGCCGTTTTTCATCATTTTGGAGGATTTGAAAAAATGAAAAAATAAAAAAACGATGGGTTATAGCCCATGTTTTTGAAATTTTGAAAAAAAAGTTAGCCTCGTTTCTCATCATTTTGGACCATGGCTATAAGCCCATATCGTACGGCATACTATAGCACGCCGTTTTTCATCATTTTGGAGGATTTGAAAAAATGAAAAAATGAAAAAACGATGGGTTATAGCCCATGTTTTTTGAAATTTTGAAAAAAAAAGTTAGCCTCGTTTCTCATCATTTGGACCATGGGCTATAGCCCATATCGTACGGCATACTATAGCACGCCGTTTTTCATCATTTTGGAGGATTTGAAAAAAATGAAAAAATAAAAAACGATGGGTTATAGCCCATGTTTTTTGAAATTTTGAAAAAAAAGTTAGCCTCGTTTCTCATCATTTTGGACCATGGGCTATAGCCCATATCGTACGGCATACTATAGCACGCCGTTTTTCATCATTTTGGAGGATTTGAAAAAATGAAAAAAATAAAAAACGATGGGTTATAAGCCCATGTTTTTTGAAATTTTGAAAAAAAAGTTAGCCTCGTTTCTCATCATTTTGGACCATGGGATATAGCCCATATCGTACGGCATACTATAGCACGCCGTTTTTCATAATTTTGGAGGATTTGAAAAAAATGAAAAAATAAAAAAACGATGGGTTATAGCCCATGTTTTTTGAAATTTTGAAAAAAAAAGTTAGCCTCGTTTCTCATCATTTTGGACCATGGGCTATAGCCCATATCGTACGGCATACTATAGCACGCCGTTTTTCATCATTTTGGAGGATTTGAAAAAAATGAAAAAATAAAAAAACGATGGGTTATAGCCCATGTTTTTTGAAATTTTGGAAAAAAAAGTTAGCCTCGTTTCTCATCATTTTGGACCATGGGCTATAGCCCATATCGTACGGCATACTATAGCACGCCGTTTTTCATCATTTTGGAGGATTTGAAAAAAATGAAAAAATAAAAAAACGATGGGTTATAGCCCATGTTTTTTGAAATTTTGAAAAAAAAAGTTAGCCTCGTTTCTCATCATTTTGGACCATGGGCTATAGCCCATATCGTACGGCATACTATAGCACGCCGTTTTTCATCATTTTGGAGGATTTGAAAAAATGAAAAAAATAAAAACGATGGGTTATAGCCCATGTTTTTTGAAATTTTGAAAAAAAAGTTAGCCTCGTTTCTCATCATTTTGGACCATGGGCTATAGCCCATATCGTACGGCATACTATAGCACGCGTTTTTCATCATTTTGGAGGATTTGAAAAAAATGAAAAAATAAAAAAACGATGGGTTATAGCCCATGTTTTTTTAAATTTTGAAAAAAAAGGTTAGCCTCGTTTCTCATCATTTTGGACCATGGGCTATAGCCCATATCGTACGGCATACTATAGCACGCCGTTTTTCATCATTTTGGAGGATTTGAAAAAAATAAAAAAATAAAAAAACGATGGGTTATAGCCCATGTTTTTTGAAATTTTGAAAAAAAAAGTTAGCCTCGTTTCTCATCATTTTGGACCATGGGCTATAGCCCATATCGTACGGCATACTATAGCACGCCGTTTTTCATCATTTTGGAGGATTTGAAAAAAATGAAAAAATAAAAAAACGATGGGTTATAGCCCATGTTTTTTGAAATTTTGAAAAAAAAAGTTAGCCTCGTTTCTCATCATTTGGACCATGGGCTATAGCCCATATCGTACGGCATACTATAGCACGCCGTTTTTCATCATTTTGGAGGATTTGAAAAAAATGAAAAAAATAAAAAACGATGGGTTATAGCCCATGTTTTTTGAAATTTTGAAAAAAAAAGTTAGCCTCGTTTCTCATCATTTTGGACCATGGGCTATAGCCCATATCGTACGGCATACTATAGCACGCCGTTTTTCATCATTTTGGAGGATTTGAAAAAAATGAAAAAATAAAAAAACGATGGGTTATAGCCCATGTTTTTTTAAATTTTGAAAAAAAAGGTTAGCCTCGTTTCTCATCATTTTGGACCATGGGCTATAGCCCATATCGTACGGCATACTATAGCACGCCGTTTTTCATCATTTTGGAGGATTTGAAAAAAATAAAAAAATAAAAAAACGATGGGTTATAGCCCATGTTTTTTGAAATTTTGAAAAAAAAAGTTAGCCTCGTTTCTCATCATTTTGGACCATGGGCTATAGCCCATATCGTACGGCATACTATAGCACGCCGTTTTTCATCATTTTGGAGGATTTGAAAAAAATGAAAAAATAAAAAAACGATGGGTTATAGCCCATGTTTTTTGAAATTTTGAAAAAATAAAGTTAGCCTCGTTTCTCATCATTTTGGACCATGGGCTATAGCCCATATCGTACGGCATACTATAGCACGCCGTTTTTCATCATTTTGGAGGATTTGAAAAAAATGAAAAAAATAAAAAACGATGGGTTATAGCCCATGTTTTTAAAATTTTGAAAAAAAAAGTTAGCCTCGTTTCTCATCATTTTGGACCATGGGCTATAGCCCATATCGTACGGCATACTATAGCACGCCGTTTTTCATCATTTTGGAGGACTTGAAAAAAATGAAAAAATAAAAAAACGATGGGTTATAGCCCATGTTTTTTGAAATTTTGAAAAAAAAAGTTAGCCTCGTTTCTCATCATTTTGGACCATGGGCTATAGCCCATATCGTACGGCATACTATAGCACGCCGTTTTTCATCATTTTGGAGGATTTGAAAAAAATGAAAAAATAAAAAAACGATGGGTTATAGCCCATGTTTTTTGAAATTTTGAAAAAAAAAGTTAGCCTCGTTTCTCATCATTTTGGACGATGGGCTATAGCCCATATCGTACGGCATACTATAGCACGCCGTTTTTCATCATTTTGGAGGATTTGAAAAAAATTAAAAAATAAGAAAACGATGGGTTATAGCCCATGTTTTTTGAAATTTTGAAAAAAAAAGTTAGCCTCGTTTCTCAGCATTTTGGACCATGGGCTATAGCCCATATCGTACGGCATACTATAGCACGCCGTTTTTCATCATTTTGGAGGATTTGAAAAAAATGAAAAAATAAAAAAACGATGGGTTATAGCCCATGTTTTTTGAAATTTTGAAAAAAAAAGTTAGCCTCGTTTCTCATCATTTTGGACCATGGGCTATAGCCCATATCGTACGGCATACTATAGCACGCCGTTTTTCATCATTTTGGAGGATTTGAAAAAAATGAAAAAAATAAAAAACGATGGGTTATAGCCCATGTTTTTTGAAATTTTGGAAAAAAAAGTTAGCCTCGTTTCTCATCATTTTGGACCATGGGCTATAGCCCATATCGTACGGCATACTATAGCACGCCGTTTTTCATCATTTTGGAGGATTTGAAAAAAATGAAAAATGAAAAAAAACGATGGGTTATAGCCCATGTTTTTTGAAATTTTGAAAAAAAAGTTAGCCTCGTTTCCCATCATTTTGGACCATGGGCTATAGCCCATATCGTACGGCATACTATAGCACGCCGTTTTTCATAATTTTGGAGGATTTAAAAAAAATGAAAAAATAAAAAAACGATGGGTTATAGCCCATGTTTTTTGAAATTTAAAAAAAAAAAGTTAGCCTCGTTTCTCATCATTTTGGACCATGGGCTATAGCCCATATCGTACGGCATACTATAGCATGCCGTTTTTCATCATTTTGGAGGATTTGAAAAAAATGAAAAAATAAAAAAACGATGGGTTATAGCCCATGTTTTTTAAAATTTTGAAAAAAAAAGTTAGCCTCGTTTCTCATCATTTTGGACCATGGGCTATAGCCCATATCGTACGGCATACTATAGCACGCCGTTTTTCATCATTTTGGAGGATTTGAAAAAAATGAAAAAATAAAAAAACGATGGGTTATAGCCCATGTTTTTTGAAATTTTGAAAAAAAAAGTTAGCCTCGTTTCTCATCATTTTGGACCATGGGCTATAGCCCATATCGTACGGCATACTATAGCACGCCGTTTTTCATCATTTTGGAGGATTTGAAAAAAATGAAAAAAATAAAAAACGATGGGTTATAGCCCATGTTTTTTGAAATTTTGAAAAAAAAAGTTAGCCTCGTTTCTCATCATTTTGGACCATGGGCTATAGCCCATATCGTACGGCATACTATAGCACGCCGTTTTTCATCATTTTGGAGGATTTGAAAAAAATGAAAAAAAAAAAAAAACGATGGGTTATAGCCCATGTTTTTTGAAATTTTGAAAAAAAAAGTTAGCCTCGTTTCTCATCATTTTGGACCATGGGCTATAGCCCATATCGTACGGCATACTATAGCACGCCGTTTTTCATAATTTTGGAGGATTTGAAAAAAATGAAAAAATAAAAAAACGATGGGTTATAGCCCATGCTTTTTGAAATTTTGAAAAAAAAAAGTTAGCCTCGTTTCTCATCATTTTGGACCATGGGCTATAGCCCATATCGTACGGCATACTATAGCATGCCGTTTTTCATCATTTTGGAGGATTTGAAAAAAATGAAAAAATAAAAAAACGATGGGTTATAGCCCATGTTTTTTGAAATTTTGAAAAAAAAAGTTAGCCTCGTTTCTCATCATTTTGGACCATGGGCTATAGCCCATATCGTACGGCATACTATAGCACGCCGTTTTTCATCATTTTGGAGGATTTGAAAAAAATGAAAAAAATAAAAAACGATGGGTTATAGCCCATGTTTTTTGAAATTTTGAAAAAATAAGTTAGCCTCGTTTCTCATCATTTTGGACCATGGGCTATAGCCCATATCGTATGGCATACTATAGCACGCCGTTTTTCATCATTTTGGAGGATTTGAAAAAAATGAAAAAATAAGAAAACGATGGGTTATAGCCCATGTTTTTTGAAATTTTGAAAAAAAAAGTTAGCCTCGTTTCTCATCATTTTGGACCATGGGCTATAGCCCATATCGTACGGCATACTATAGCACGCCGTTTTTCATCATTTTGGAGGATTTGAAAAAAATGAAAAAATAAAAAAACGATGGGTTATAGCCCATGTTTTTTGAAATTTTGGAAAAAAAAAGTTAGCCTCGTTTCTCATCATTTTGGACCATGGGCTATAGCCCATATCGTACGGCATACTATAGCACGCCGTTTTTCATCATTTTGGAGGATTTGAAAAAAATGAAAAAATAAAAAAACGATGGGTTATAGCCCATGTTTTTTGAAATTTTGAAAAAAAAAGTTAGCCTCGTTTCTCATCATTTTGGACCATGGGCTATAGCCCATATCGTACGGCATACTATAGCACGCCGTTTTTCATCATTTTGGAGGATTTGAAAAAAATGAAAAAATAAAAAAACGATGGGTTATAGCCCATGTTTTTTGAAATTTTGAAAAAAAAAGTTAGCCTCGTTTCTCATCATTTTGGACCATGGGCTATAGCCCATATCGTACGGCATACTATAGCACGCCGTTTTTCATCATTTTGGAGGATTTGAAAAAAATGAAAAAAATAAAAAACGATGGGTTATAGCCCATGTTTTTTGAAATTTTGAAAAAAAAAGTTAGCCTCGTTTCTCATCATTTTGGACCATGGGCTATAGCCCATATCGTACGGCATACTATAGCACGCCGTTTTTCATCATTTTGGAGGATTTGAAAAAAATGAAAAAAAAAAAAAAACGATGGGTTATAGCCCATGTTTTTTGAAATTTTGAAAAAAAAAGTTAGCCTCGTTTCTCATCATTTTGGACCATGGGCTATAGCCCATATCGTACGGCATACTATAGCACGCCGTTTTTCATAATTTTGGAGGATTTGAAAAAAATGAAAAAATAAAAAAACGATGGGTTATAGCCCATGCTTTTTGAAATTTTGAAAAAAAAAAGTTAGCCTCGTTTCTCATCATTTTGGACCATGGGCTATAGCCCATATCGTACGGCATACTATAGCATGCCGTTTTTCATCATTTTGGAGGATTTGAAAAAAATGAAAAAATAAAAAAACGATGGGTTATAGCCCATGTTTTTTGAAATTTTGAAAAAAAAAGTTAGCCTCGTTTCTCATCATTTTGGACCATGGGCTATAGCCCATATCGTACGGCATACTATAGCACGCCGTTTTTCATCATTTTGGAGGATTTGAAAAAAATGAAAAAAATAAAAAACGATGGGTTATAGCCCATGTTTTTTGAAATTTTGAAAAAATAAGTTAGCCTCGTTTCTCATCATTTTGGACCATGGGCTATAGCCCATATCGTATGGCATACTATAGCACGCCGTTTTTCATCATTTTGGAGGATTTGAAAAAAATGAAAAAATAAGAAAACGATGGGTTATAGCCCATGTTTTTTGAAATTTTGAAAAAAAAAGTTAGCCTCGTTTCTCATCATTTTGGACCATGGGCTATAGCCCATATCGTACGGCATACTATAGCACGCCGTTTTTCATCATTTTGGAGGATTTGAAAAAAATGAAAAAATAAAAAAACGATGGGTTATAGCCCATGTTTTTTGAAATTTTGGAAAAAAAAAGTTAGCCTCGTTTCTCATCATTTTGGACCATGGGCTATAGCCCATATCGTACGGCATACTATAGCACGCCGTTTTTCATCATTTTGGAGGATTTGAAAAAAATGAAAAAATAAAAAAACGATGGGTTATAGCCCATGTTTTTTGAAATTTTGAAAAAAAAAGTTAGCCTCGTTTCTCATCATTTTGGACCATGGGCTATAGCCCATATCGTACGGCATACTATAGCACGCCGTTTTTCATCATTTTGGAGGATTTGAAAAAAATGAAAAAATAAAAAAACGATGGGTTATAGCCCATGTTTTTTGAAATTTTGAAAAAAAAAGTTAGCCTCGTTTCTCATCATTTTGGACCATTGGCTATAGCCCATATCGTACGGCATACTATAGCACGCCGTTTTTCATCATTTTGGAGGATTTGAAAAAAATGAAAAAATAAAAAAACGATGGGTTATAGCCCATGTTTTTTGAAATTTTGAAAAAAAAAGTTAGCCTCGTTTCTCATCATTTTGGACCATTGGCTATAGCCCATATCGTACGGCATACTATAGCACGCCGTTTTTCATCATTTTGGAGGATTTGAAAAAAATGAAAAAATAAAAAAACGATGGGTTATAGCCCATGTTTTTTTAATTAAAAAAATAAAAAGTTAGCCTCGTTTCTCATCATTTTGGACCATGGGCTATAGCCCATATCGTACGGCATACTATAGCACGCCGTTTTTCATCATTTTGGAGGATTTGAAAAAAATGAAAAAATAAAAAAACGATGGGTTATAGCCATAGACTGTAAAAAATATGGACAAAGCGTTCCGCGGGTCTAACGTGAACGTAAAATGAAGCCTGTCAGTCCTTGCAAATGCAATGGAAGTCGCCATCTTTCTAGATCCGTTTTGGCCCAGTTCAGGCCAGCTGGCCCATTGGCTGGCCCAGACAACGAGGCGGGACTTCCCCCTTCTCCTTCGTTGGTTTTTATTTTGACTCGAGTGGGTGGGGGATCCCGTTCATAGACTGTAACGGTAGCCACGCCCCTCAGAACATGCGCGACTTTATGGTCATGTTTTTAATAAATGGGACCATAATTTTCCAAAAAGAATATTATGACATTAGAAATGAGACTTTAAACTAGTGACTGGAAGCAAAAAGTATTCATGACCATGTTTATTAAGGTAATACAGTCTAGGTGAAGTTGGGCCAAAATACATGGACTTCTATGGGGCTATGGGTTTTTTTGAGCCCAATGACAGCGCCACAACAGGCCATTATATGAACTTTCATTTCCTTAGTGGCTTCACAAAATATCCGTCTGACTGCCCCCCTGGTTATAGCCCATGTTTTTTGAAATTTTGAAAAAAAAAGTTAGCCTCGTTTCTTATCATTTTGGACCATGGGCTATAGCCCATATCGTACGGCATACTATAGCACGCCGTTTTTCATCATTTTGGAGGATTTGAAAAAAATGAAAAAAATAAAAAACGATGGGTTATAGCCCATGTTTTTTGAAATTTTGAAAAAAAAAGTTAGCCTCGTTTCTCATCATTTTGGACGATGGGCTATAGCCCATATCGTACGGCATACTATAGCACGCCGTTTTTCATCATTTTGGAGGATTTGAAAAAAATGAAAAAATAAAAAAACGATGGGTTATAGCCCATGTTTTTTGAAATTTTGAAAAAAAAAGTTAGCCTCGTTTCTCATCATTTTGGACCATGGGCTATAGCCCATATCGTACGGCATACTATAGCACGCCGTTTTTCATCATTTTGGAGGATTTGAAAAAAATGAAAAAAATAAAAAACGATGGGTTATAGCCCATGTTTTTTGAAATTTTGAAAAAAAAAGTTAGCCTCGTTTCTCATCATTTTGGACGATGGGCTATAGCCCATATCGTACGGCATACTATAGCACGCCGTTTTTCATCATTTTGGAGGATTTGAAAAAAATGAAAAAATAAAAAAACGATGGGTTATAGCCCATGTTTTTTGAAATTTTGAAAAAAAAAGTTAGCCTCGTTTCTCATCATTTTGGACCATGGGCTATAGCCCATATCGTACGGCATACTATAGCACGCCGTTTTTCATCATTTTGGAGGATTTGAAAAAAATGGAAAAATTGAAAAACGATGGGTTATAGCCCATGTTTTTTGAAATTTTGAAAAAAAAAGTTAGCCTCGTTTCTCATCATTTTGGACCATGGGCTATAGCCCATATCGTACGGCATACTATAGCACGCCGTTTTTCATCATTTTGGAGGATTTGAAAAAAATGAAAAAATAAAAAAACGATGGGTTATAGCCCATGTTTTTTGAAATTTTGAAAAAAAAAGTTAGCCTCGTTTCTCATCATTTTGGACCATGGGCTATAGCCCATATCGTACGGCATACTATAGCACGCCGTTTTTCATCATTTTGGAGGATTTGAAAAAAATGAAAAAAAGAAAAAACGATGGGTTATAGCCCATGTTTTTTGAAATTTTGAAAAAAAAAGTTAGCCTCGTTTCTCATCATTTTGGACGATGGGCTATAGCCCATATCGTACGGCATACTATAGCACGCCGTTTTTCATCATTTTGGAGGATTTGAAAAAAATGAAAAAATAAAAAAACGATGGGTTATAGCCCATGTTTTTTGAAATTTTGAAAAAAAAAGTTAGCCTCGTTTCTCATCATTTTGGACCATGGGCTATAGCCCATATCGTACGGCATACTATAGCACGCCGTTTTTCATCATTTTGGAGGATTTGAAAAAAATGAAAAAATGAAAAAACGATGGGTTATAGCCCATGTTTTTTGAAATTTTGAAAAAAAAAGTTAGCCTCGTTTCTCATCATTTTGGACCATGGGCTATAGCCCATATCGTACGGCATACTATAGCACGCCGTTTTTCATCATTTTGGAGGATTTGAAAAAAATGAAAAAAATAAAAAACGATGGGTTATAGCCCATGTTTTTTGAAATTTTGAAAAAAAAAGTTAGCCTCGTTTCTCATCATTTTGGACCATGGGCTATAGCCCATATCGTACAGCATACTATAGCACGCCGTTTTTCATCATTTTGGAGGATTTGAAAAAAATGAAAAAATAAAAAAACGATGGGTTATAGCCCATGTTTTTTTAATTAAAAAAATAAAAAGTTAGCCTCGTTTCTCATCATTTTGGACCATGGGCTATAGCCCATATCGTACGGCATACTATAGCACGCCGTTTTTCATCATTTTGGAGGATTTGAAAAAAATGAAAAAATAAAAAAACTATGGGTTATAGCCCATGTTTTTTGAAATTTTGAAAAAAAAAGTTAGCCTCGTTTCTCATCATTTTGGACCATGGGCTATAGCCCATATCGTACGGCATACTATAGCACGCCGTTTTTCATCATTTTGGAGGATTTGAAAAAAATGAAAAAATAAAAAAACGATGGGTTATAGCCCATGTTTTTTGAAATTTTGAAAAAAAAAGTTAGCCTCGTTTCTCATCATTTTGGACCATGGGCTATAGCCCATATCGTACGGCATACTATAGCACGCCGTTTTTCATCATTTTGGAGGATTTGAAAAAAATGAAAAAATAAAAAAACGATGGGTTATAGCCCATGTTTTTTGAAATTTTGAAAAAAAAAGTTAGCCTCGTTTCTCATCATTTTGGACCATGGGCTATAGCCCATATCGTACGGCATACTATACCACGCCGTTTTTCATCATTTTGGAGGATTTGAAAAAAATGAAAAAATAAAAAAACGATGGGTTATAGCCCATGTTTTTTGAAATTTTGAAAAAAAAAGTTAGCCTCGTTTCTCATCATTTTGGACCATGGGCTATAGCCCATATCGTACGGCATACTATAGCACGCCGTTTTTCATCATTTTGGAGGATTTGAAAAAAATGAAAAAATAAAAAAACGATGGGTTATAGCCCATGTTTTTTGAAATTTTGAAAAAAAAAGTTAGCCTCGTTTCTCATCATTTTGGACCATGGGCTATAGCCCATATCGTACAGCATACTATAGCACGCCGTTTTTCATCATTTTGGAGGATTTGAAAAAAATGAAAAAATAAAAAAACGATGGGTTATAGCCCATGTTTTTTTAATTAAAAAAATAAAAAGTTAGCCTCGTTTCTCATCATTTTGGACCATGGGCTATAGCCCATATCGTACGGCATACTATAGCACGCCGTTTTTCATCATTTTGGAGGATTTGAAAAAAATGAAAAAATAAAAAAACGATGGGTTATAGCCCATGTTTTTTGAAATTTTGAAAAAAAAAGTTAGCCTCGTTTCTCATCATTTTGGACCATGGGCTATAGCCCATATCGTACGGCATACTATACCACGCCGTTTTTCATCATTTTGGAGGATTTGAAAAAAATGAAAAAATAAAAAAACGATGGGTTATAGCCCATGTTTTTTGAAATTTTGAAAAAAAAAGTTAGCCTCGTTTCTCATCATTTTGGACCATGGGCTATAGCCCATATCGTACGGCATACTATAGCACGCCGTTTTTCATCATTTTGGAGGATTTGAAAAAAATGAAAAAATAAAAAAACGATGGGTTATAGCCCATGTTTTTTGAAATTTTGAAAAAAAAAGTTAGCCTCGTTTCTCATCATTTTGGACCATGGGCTATAGCCCATATCGTACGGCATACTATAGCACGCCGTTTTTTATCATTTTGGAGGATTTGAAAAAAATGAAAAAATAAAAAAACGATGGGTTATAGCCCATGTTTTTTGAAATTTTGAAAAAAAAAGTTAGCCTCGTTTCTCATCATTTTGGACCATGGGCTATAGCCCATATCGTACGGCATACTATAGCACGCCGTTTTTCATCATTTTGGAGGATTTGAAAAAAATGAAAAAATAAAAAAACGATGGGTTATAGCCCATGTTTTTTGAAATTTTGAAAAAAAAAGTTAGCCTCGTTCCTCATCATTTTGGACCATGGGCTATAGCCCATATCGTACGGCATACTATAGCACGCCGTTTTTCATCATTTTGGAGGATTTGAAAAAAATGAAAAAATAAAAAAACGATGGGTTATAGCCCATGTTTTTTAAAATTTTGAAAAAAAAAGTTAGCCTCGTTTCTCATCATTTTGGACCATGGGCTATAGCCCATATCGTACGGCATACTATAGCACGCCGTTTTTCATCATTTTGGAGGATTTGAAAAAAATGAAAAAATAAAAAAACGATGGGTTATAGCCCATGTTTTTTGAAATTTTGAAAAAAAAAGTTAGCCTCGTTTCTCATCATTTTGGACCATGGGCTATAGCCCATATCGTACAGCATACTATAGCACGCCGTTTTTCATCATTTTGGAGGATTTGAAAAAAATGAAAAAATAAAAAAACGATGGGTTATAGCCCATGTTTTTTTTTAATTTTGAAAAAAAAAGTTAGCCTCGTTTCTCATCATTTTGGACCATGGGCTATAGCCCATATCGTACGGCATACTATAGCACGCCGTTTTTCATCATTTTGGAGGATTTGAAAAAAATGAAAAAATAAAAAAACTATGGGTTATAGCCCATGTTTTTTGAAATTTTGAAAAAAAAAGTTAGCCTCGTTTCTCATCATTTTGGACCATGGGCTATAGCCCATATTGTACGGCATACTATAGCACGCCGTTTTTCATCATTTTGGAGGATTTGAAAAAAATGAAAAAATAAAAAAACGATGGGTTATAGCCCATGTTTTTTGAAATTTTGAAAAAAAAAGTTAGCCTCGTTTCTCATCATTTTGGACCATGGGCTATAGCCCATATCGTACGGCATACTATAGCACGCCGTTTTTCATCATTTTGGAGGATTTGAAAAAAATGAAAAAATAAAAAAACGATGGGTTATAGCCCATGTTTTTTGAAATTTTGAAAAAAAAAGTTAGCCTCGTTTCTCATCATTTTGGACCATGGGCTATAGCCCATATCGTACGGCATACTATAGCACGCCGTTTTTCATCATTTTGGAGGATTTGAAAAAAATGAAAAAATAAAAAAACGATGGGTTATAGCCCATGTTTTTTGAAATTTTGAAAAAAAAAGTTAGCCTCGTTTCTCATCATTTTGGACCATGGGCTATAGCCCATATCGTACGGCATACTATAGCACGCCGTTTTTCATCATTTTGGAGGATTTGAAAAAAATGAAAAAATAAAAAAACGATGGGTTATAGCCCATGTTTTTTGAAATTTTGAAAAAAAAAGTTAGCCTCGTTTCTCATCATTTTGGACCATGGGCTATAGCCCATATCGTACGGCATACTATAGCACGCCGTTTTTCATCATTTTGGAGGATTTGAAAAAAATGAAAAAATAAAAAAACGATGGGTTATAGCCCATGTTTTTTGAAATTTTGAAAAAAAAAGTTAGCCTCGTTTCTCATCATTTTGGACCATGGGCTATAGCCCATATCGTACGGCATACTATAGCACGCCGTTTTTCATCATTTTGGAGGATTTGAAAAAAATGAAAAAATAAAAAAACGATGGGTTATAGCCCATGTTTTTTGAAATTTTGAAAAAAAAAGTTAGCCTCGTTCCTCATCATTTTGGACCATGGGCTATAGCCCATATCGTACGGCATACTATAGCACGCCGTTTTTCATCATTTTGGAGGATTTGAAAAAAATGAAAAAATAAAAAAACGATGGGTTATAGCCCATGTTTTTTAAAATTTTGAAAAAAAAAGTTAGCCTCGTTTCTCATCATTTTGGACCATGGGCTATAGCCCATATCGTACGGCATACTATAGCACGCCGTTTTTCATCATTTTGGAGGATTTGAAAAAAATGAAAAAATAAAAAAACGATGGGTTATAGCCCATGTTTTTTGAAATTTTGAAAAAAAAAGTTAGCCTCGTTTCTCATCATTTTGGACCATGGGCTATAGCCCATATCGTACGGCATACTATAGCACGCCGTTTTTCATAATTTTGGAGGATTTGAAAAAAATGAAAAAATAAAAAAACGATGGGTTATAGCCCATGTTTTTTGAAATTTTGAAAAAAAAAGTTAGCCTCGTTTCTCATCATTTTGGACCATGGGCTATAGCCCATATCGTACGGCATACTATAGCACGCCGTTTTTCATCATTTTGGAGGATTTGAAAAAAATGAAAAAATAAAAAAACGATGGGTTATAGCCCATGTTTTTTAAAATTTTGAAAAAAAAAGTTAGCCTCGTTTCTCATCATTTTGGACCATGGGCTATAGCCCATATCGTACGGCATACTATAGCACGCCGTTTTTCATCATTTTGGAGGATTTGAAAAAAATGAAAAAACGATGGGTTATAGCCCATGTTTTTTGAAATTTTGAAAAAAAAAGTTAGCCTCGTTTCTCATCATTTTGGACCATGGGCTATAGCCCATATCGTACGGCATACTATAGCACGCCGTTTTTCATCATTTTGGAGGATTTGAAAAAAATGAAAAAATAAAAAAACGATGGGTTATAGCCCATGTTTTTTGAAATTTTGAAAAAAAAAGTTAGCCTCGTTTCTCATCATTTTGGACCATGGGCTATAGCCCATATCGTACGGCATACTATAGCACGCCGTTTTTCATCATTTTGGAGGATTTGAAAAAAATGAAAAAATAAAAAAACGATGGGTTATAGCCCATGTTTTTTGAAATTTTGAAAAAAAAAGTTAGCCTCGTTTCTCATCATTTTGGACCATGGGCTATAGCATTCAACTATTTGGGTAACATGTGAGCTTTATCCTCTAATTCATGGGCCTGGATTTTTATAATTAATACAATAATACAATAATTAATACAATATGTAAAGTGATGTTTTAGTAATATTGTGTAAAAAGAGGCTCTACGCACACCAAAGTCCTTGTGGCGGTGCCGACGCACGGGAGAAAACTATACAGGAGGAGATCTTGAATGAACAAGAAGGTGGCCGCACACACCAATAGCCAGAGTACCAAAATTTATTCGAACAGCAGGTAAGACAACATCCAACGTTTCGGCGGTTAAGCCTTCATCAGGGAATACAGGGCACATCATGGTTCACACTTACATATGGTGCCAGAGAGTCATGCAACCAATCAGAAGGGGGTAGGGGAACACGGGTTAAATAAGACCTGTCCCTGTGAATTGAGAGGTCGGGATCATGGTCATGTGGTTCTCAAATTCAAATGGCTATAAGGCCTCCTAAGAGGATCTGGAATAAATATTCCTTGTCATGGAGACACAATGTCTGAAAAAGTTACAGCAGAAAAGCAAATGTGAAATGAAGAACAATATAACAGCAATAACAATTACAAAAAAATCTATATATATATAATTAAATACATTCAGTGCAATCAATATAGAAAAAACATTTTAAGTGGATTAAGTACATGTACTGGCAATAGACCTGAATGCCCCTCTGTGGAGTCGGCCTGTATAGGTATAGGACACCTGCAGGTGAAAAGGGGGAAGGCGGCCATCAAAGTAAGTTTAAAAGGAGGATTTACCAACAATAGTATTAAAAGGTTAAGTATAAAGGTACAAAATTAATTTTTATTGTAATATATTTATAAAAAGGATTTAAGGTCAAAATCTACATTAAGGCCAAGGGGTGATAATGTTTTTAAGGACTGAATCCAAAAAGCTTCGCGTTTACGCAGAAGCTGATCGATCTGTCCTCCTCTTCTAGAAACAGAAACTTTTTCTATGCCTATATAATTTAGAGAGGACACAGGGTGGTTGGCTTCCACAAAATGGGCGGCAACAGGGTATATAATATTCTTGCACCGAATAGTGCTACGGTGCTCAGCTATGCGTGCTTTTAGTTCACGCGAAGTCATACCTACATATGCCTTGCCACAGGGGCATGTAAGAAGGTAAATGACAGCCCTAGTTGTGCATGTAATAATGCCTCTGATGGGGATATTTTGACCAGAATGAGGATGCTTAAATTTATGACATTTTCTAGTGCTGTTGCATTGGGCGCAAGAGCCGCATTTATAGTTGCCGTTAGGAATAGGAGCCAATACACGTTGAGTCGGGGTTGGGACAGGGGGTAAATCGGACTTGACCAAGTGATTTATGAGACTCTGACCACGAGAGAAAACAATCAGAGGAGGTTTGGAAAAGGTGTTATTAAATAATGAATCCGATTGTAAAATATGCCAGTGTTTTTTTATAATATGACTGAAATTTTCAGACATTTTAGAGTAGGTAGTAGAGAAGATGACTGAGTCTTGTTTTCTGACTGTCTGTGAAATAAATCAGACCTGGGTTTTTGATTAGTAATATTGTTCCTGCTGTTCCATGTGATCGAGTCTTTAACTTTTGCTTTAACATTCCCTCAGGCTCCAGTTACTATAGGGGGGATCGTGAAGCTAGTGCCACTCAGGGGGGCAGTCAGACAGATATTTTGTGAAGCCACTAAGGAAATCGGGACATCCTGAAAGTTCATATAATGGCCTGTTGTGGCGCTGTCATTGGGCCCAAAAAAACCCATATCCCCATAGAGGTCCATGTATTTGGGCCCAACTTCACCTAGACTGTATTAGACCTTAATAAACATGGTCATGGATACTTTCTGCTTCCAGTCACTAGTTTAAAGTCTCATTTCTCATGTCATAATATTCTTTTTGGAAAATTATGGTCCCATTTATTTAAAAAATGACCATAAAGTTGCGTATGTTCTGAGGGGCGTGGCTACCGTTACAGTCTATGAACGGGAGCCACCCCCCGTTCGAATCAAAATAAAAACCAACTAAGAAGAAGGGGGGAAGTCCCGCCTCGTTGTCTGGGCCAGCCAATGGCCAGCTGGGCCAAAACGGATCTAGAAAGATGGCAATTTACTATACAAGGACTGACTGGCTTCATTTTACGTCCATATCAGACCCGGCGAACGCTTTGTCCATATTTCTTTTTACAGTCTATGGTGCCACTGCAATGCGTGAAAAATGCAAAAGAACAGATCACTTCCACCCGACCCGGACGTGATAGCCCTCCATATTTGAGCCAAATCCTAATTTTAGGCTATGTATGCGCGATGGAATAACTTTCTTAGCGTGATCAAGCTTTCAGGCTTTATAATGTACCAAAGATTGCAGTTTGTCTCATTTTGAGGAGAAAAAGGTCTATTAAGCGTGCGTGCGGCCGAGTGCACTTTGGATTGGGATTATAGGTGTTTCTACCATGTGAGTAAAAAAGAAAAAGAAATGCTGGGTTAATGCTTATTAATCAAATCTCGTAATATTGTTAATGGCACAGTTGAATACAATAGCTATTCACAAGATTATCTCGTTCTGGCAAAGATTCGGTTAATTATGAAATATCTAGTTTGACCACTTCAAATTCTGTAATCTTAAAATAATAACCGGAAATATCTCCACACGAGCTGGTAGATCGGCTGTATTCGCTATGCAGCATGCTTTCATAGAAGACATGTTGGTTCTATGAAATGCAAATGACTGAAATCAGTCACGGCGACTGAGAACTGCATGCATGAATTTACTTCAGGTTTCCTGAAGTAAATTAAATAAACAATAAACACGTAGGAGTAGATAGGAGGTTTCTGCGCCGGCAGCAACAATATCTTTATCTCTGTGCAATTAAAATGTTGATTGTGGTGTAAACTCCAGCAGGTCGTGACATTCTCATCCCCTATGAATTTCATCAGCTACATTAATTCACATGAACGCTCAAAGCCTGGCATCAGTCAAAGCTGCTGCATGTGTTTGTTATTGTTCTCCACCATATACTGTAGCATGTTTACAGGATCCCTCATATTCCATGTATACTGTAGGCAGATAAATACATATAACACCGGTGACCTCACGAGATGAGGCTGGTGGAAGGTTCTTTGATTTATGTGCGTTTGTTGCTCATCGAGAACAAAAACAAACTAAATTTAGATCACCATGGAAGATGAGACATTAATCACTTTACTTAATGTGTTATTTTGTTTTGTTTTGTAAAGCGAATTTGAGTACTTAGAAAAGCGTGCGTGCATCTTCTTTAGTTTAAATCAACATAATGCCACCAAACAGCCTAGATAGCACCCTGTCAACAGCAGTGGACTTTCACCCCTCACCTCATGCCCCCACCCTGGCACCCAGCCAGCCAATCAGCTTGCAGAGACCCTACGACCCCAGTGTGAGTCGTCCATTTGGGACGCTCGCTCTGGTGTCCCACGGAATGGTGAGTTCCAGTCGCACTTTTCACCAGGGGTACAGAGGGAGGGAGGGAGAGGGAGAGAAGGGGGGAGGGGGGGCGGGATTTCAAGTTCAGTCACTGATTCTCTATTGGATCATGTGTCCAGATGAGACATGACGTTTGACACAATCTAAATGTCTCAATAGAAGAGCAGGGAGCCCAACAAATGCAACCGCCCCAATTGTATAAGTTATATTGTAGTAACATAGTCTACCATACAGATTGGATAAGTTATATTGTAGTAACATACTGTACTCTACCATACAGATTGTATAAGTTATATTGTAGTAACATAGTGTACTCAACAAAATTACATTATATTCATTAAAACAAAGTTTTAATGAGTGTCCCATTTGGGACGCTCGCTCTGGTGTCCCACGGAATGGTGAGTTCCTGTCACACTGTTCACCAGGGGTACAGAGGGAGGGAGGGAGGGGGGCGATTTCAAGTTCAGTCAGTGATTCTCTATTGGATCATGTGTCCATATGAGACATGACTCAGAGACAAACAATGTCATTACAAAGGAGAGAAAGGATGGAGTGAAGAGAAAGACAAGAGGGAAAGAGAGACGCAAATCACTCATTTGATATGACTTTGAGTTTCCATATTTGCATGTATTTAATGACTGTACTTCTCTCATTTTTGCTCCCTCCTTCCCTCCCTCCCTCCCTCCCTCCCTCCCTCTCTCTCTCTCTCTCTCTCTCTCTCTCACTTTTGCGCACACGCCACACACAGAGTGGGAAGAGAAAGGGTAGAGAGAGAGAGAGAGAGAGAGAGAGAAGAGAAGAGAATTACAGTGATCCCTGAAGGAGAAGAGAACACAGAGCCAGTCATCGGTGTGACATCCTGCACCATGGGACCACACAGTGACACTCTATAGCTCAAACACTATCTATCGCCATCCTGTGTTAACACTTTAACTGCTACAGGTTCTAGCGGACCATGGCTTACTGGTGCTGAAGGGTTAACATGGGCTTTTTGAACTTTTTGGGGGGCCCACAGCGAGGGGCCTCTTATAGCGTGAATCACACCGCATAAATCAAAAGAAAGCCCAACTTGTCCACTTCAATTTAAAAAAAAAAATATGATTCTACCATCTTCCATTCTGGAGATATTGACCTTTTTCTAACACCTGCTTTTGCCTGCACGCTGCTTGTGAAAAAAAACAACAGAGATATGGAGGCCTGAAGTTGACAGACATTTCAGTTCAGTTTTTTTAGTTCAAAAGACCGATATAAAATTGAGCACAAATAATATCCTATACAAACCATATACCGAATGAAAGCCCTGAATGTCTACTTTTAGGAGGAAAACAGTACACATTGTACACATATACAGTTTGTCACTAATTGGCTATTGAATGCAGCTTGCGCCCACCAGAGAACTTTAGAGAAGGCATGGACCCGAAGAACTATTATTCACAAAATAAGGCCTATAGCGACATGTACATACTATATACCGTATGAAACAGTAGACTCTCTGCTTTCATAAGAAAAATACCACCCAGAAAAATCACACCCCTGTGAAGTGAGCAGTGCAATTGCACTGCTCACTTCACAGGGGTGTGATTTTTATTATTATTACAGTATTAGTATTTTTCTTATGAAAGCAGAGAGTCGACTGTTTCATACGGTATATAGTATGTACATGTCGCTATAGGCCTTATTTTGTGAATAATAGTTATTCAGGCCCATGCCATCTCTAAAGTTCTCTGAAAAAGATAATTTTAGAGAAAGCATGGACCTAACAACTAAATATTCACAAAATAAGGCCTATAGCGACATGTACATACTATATACCGTATGAAACAGAATACTCTCTGCTTTCATAAGAAAAATACTAATACTGTAATAATAATAGAAATCACACCCCAGTGAAGTGAGTAGTGCAATGTTGCACTGCTCACTTCACAACATTGCACTGCTCACTTCACAGGGGTGTGATTTTTATTATTACGAGTAAGACGCGCGAACGCGGAAAGCGAACGCAGATCGTAAATTGCAATAACAATTAGAATAAATTACAGACATGATCTGCAGGGTGTCATAGTTAGTGCTTGGACCACGCCAGCTCCATATATGGTCACAAAAGACGCCATCACACTCATGTCACCATGACTCAGCCATAACCATATAAGGAGTCCCCAAAGCAGGACCACGCCATCACACTCATGTCACCATGACTCACAAAT
>NW_027665581.1:0-65000 GCF_963924005.1 Protomyctophum bolini
AACCTAAACCTAGTGTATATAGGCCCTCTGCTCTGTCAGGAACACCGTAACATGAAGCAGGGCTTCCAACGCAACGCACACCTGCATCCGTAGATATAGGCCTATTAAATATGAACACCTTTTTGAATAATTCTATTGTATGTAGGCCTACAGCATGCTACATGTGATTGAATAATTCTATTATATGTAGGCCTACAGCATGCTACATGTGATTGAATAATTCTATTATACGTAGGCCTACAGCATGCTACATGTGATTGAATAATTCTATTATATGTAGGCCTACCGCATGCTACATGTGATTGAATAATTCTATTATATGTAGGCCTACCGCATGCTACATGTGATTGAATAATTATATATATAGGTAGGCCTACAGCATGCTACATGTGATTGAATAATTCTATATTATACGTAGGCCTACCGCATGCTACATGTGATGGTTTAGGTTTATTTATTTAGCATAAAGTACAAAAAATAGACAATAACATATCAAAGAAACAAAAATACAATGCAAGGAAAGGAAGAAGCCAGAAGGCTTATATGGAATCCTTTCCTGTAGGAAGAGGTCATTGGTTTAAACGGATTAAAAGTTCATAAAGAACAGTACATAAATCTACAAGTTGGCAAAGGGGGGGGCAGCTGTGCAGTAAAGAAACAAAAACACAGACTGCACAGAAAACGGAAATAAACAATACAACAACAAACACACAAAAGAAAATATAACGCATCAAGGTTAAAACATGTAATCTACAGAGAGGAAGAAATAAGATATTTCTTTGATTGTCACAAAATCCCAATAAAGCACACCTGGATTTTTTGTCTCACACCAGTGCAGTGGCAGGCACACTATAGAGCAGGATAAACTCCTAAACAGCAGCCCTTAAATCTGACGCAAGATACAAAACGTTCCTTTCCCGAGTGGGGAATTGGGTCACGCTAATAAAGACCACTATAACAGGACATATGGCTCACTAGAAGGTACAGCGGATTTGGCAACATCATTTGAAGATGTCCCAATTGGAACTATAAAAACTTAAGTGAAAAAGCTGAAACTGCAGTTAAAGGAGAAGTCCATGCTAGAATGCTTTCTTATCTTTCTTACTTTTCTTTGTAGTTGTTACGTCCCCACCAAAGAGGTCCAGGTGTTTTTTTTGTGCAAAAACTCCTTATTGGCTATTTTCCCTACCATAAGCCCTCAATGAATTGCATTGCATTGAATGGGAATTGAATGGGGCTATGGGGTGTTATGCTAGTTCGCTTATTTCCATCGAAATAAGTAGTAAAGTGTTGCCGCTTGGGATATTATTTACATTATGAAGAGAGGATATATACAAAGAAATTATTATTTTGAGCGATGGAAATAAGCGAATTAGCACAACACCCCATAGCCCCATTCAATTCCCATTCCATTCAATGCAATTCATTGAGGGCTTATGGTAGGGGAAGAAACAGCCAATAAGGAGCTTTTGCACAAAATAAGACCTGGACCTCTTTGATGGGGACTTGACAACTACAAAGAAAGGTAAGAAAGCCTTTTAGTCTGGAATTCTCCTTTAAAGAAAAGAAGATCCAAGGGGTTCAGGGGAAAAAAACAAAACTGCAGGATAAAGAAGCACAGAGTGGAAGAATGGTGCAATGCTTTGTTTCACCGAGGCATTGTTCTGTCAAGATTTACAGTATGGGCCTAGCATTTTGTGTCTCGTCATTATCACAAATCACTGTAACAGCCGTTGAACAGAGAGAGGGGCGGCCCAATGTTTCAGAAGGAGTCATTTTCGGTAATCTCTTAACGGTGTTAAATTGCCTTTTTTTTCTGCCTTCCGGGCAAAAAAAAGCGGGTGAACCCGCTCGCTGCGTTTTATATGATTACCACGTCAAAGGGGAAAACAGTGGTTTTCTCTGGCAGTGGCACTGGCATATTATCCCATTCTGAACAGGAACCCATTTTGGTGATAGCATCATGTCGTGCTTTAGCATATTGAAAAATAGCAGACCTACAAGCTCGTAGCGCGCCACCGAGTGGCGCGCTACGAGCTTGTAGGTCTGCTATTCTTGAAAAATCGAAGAACGACTGACATTTTTAAGAATCTGATCTCAGGTCAGAATGGGTTCATCAGACCAGTGTGTGTCCTAGTAGAAACCTCGTATGAATCTGATCTCGGGTCAGAATGGGTTATGCAGCAGCCCAGTGTAAACTGCCTAGAGGTTACATAAGGCCGTACACTTAGTTTCACTGCAGCACAAATTAGTTTTATGAGTGAGTGGATGACAGGTGTGAAATTGCCCCTATACTGTAATGCCTATAATGAAATGCCTCGTACTTTAACCCATTCTGACCTGAGATCAGATTCACACGAGGTTTCCACTGGACACACGCACTGGTCTGATTAACCCATTCTGACCCGAGATCAGATTCTAAAAAAAATGTCAGTCATTCTTCGATTTTTCAAAAATAGCAGACCTACAAGCTCTTAGCGCGCCACTCGGTGGCGCGCTACGAGCTTGTAGATCTTGCTATTTTTCAATAGCTAAAGCATAACATGATGCTATAGCACCAAAATGGCTTCCCGTTCAGAATGGGTTAAATGCTTAGTATGAGGCATAAAGTACAGCAGTCTCTGGTCTCAGACAGCACTGTGCATTTTTTGACACTCCGTTTCTCTCCAAAGTCGAATGTCGGAGCAGCCATAAACTACACACAGGTTCATCCCGATGTTCTGGGGCATCTTTATAATGTCAGTGTGTTAGTAAAAAAGAAGGTTAGAAGAGTAACTGATTAACATCAGTCACTTATACTAGAGTTCAATGTACTAGAAGAGAAGACTGTTTACACAAGTAAGACGCGCAAACGCGGGAAGCGAACGCAGCTCGTACATATTTGGGTTTTTTTGGACGTATAGCTGCTTTGGGGACTCCTTATATATGGTTATGGCTGAGTCATGGTGACGTAACATCGGGACAGACACACACACACACAGACGCACAGACACACAGACACACAGACAGACAGACAGACATGATCTGCTAGGTCTCATAGTTAGTGCTCACTGCTGCGTTCGCAACCACAGATGTGTCGTCTCCGCCTACAGGAAATACGTAGGCTGCGACCGTGAGACCCGCTACGGAATCGGTCCATAGGCAAGCTGTCTAGGACAGAGGTCCGTCTGTCCGTCTGTCCGTCTGTCTGTCTGTGTCTGTCTGTCTGTGTCTGTCTGTGTCTGTCTGTGTCTGTCTGTGTCTGTCTGTCTGTGTCTGTCTGTGGTTTACGTGGCTAACGACTGGACTGATCAGAGACACATTTATTGGGCATACTGGCAGCTAATGTCTTTCATAATATACATGTATGGCATGTGTATGTATTTAGTTGTAGGCTATTGTATGTGTGTATGTGAATCTCCATATTTTGTGAATTCAATCATAACCAGCGTCACTGTATCCTCTATATTTATAGGCAAGACGGACGTCATCAACATGCATGGCATCATCAAACATGTCAGAGAGATTCCTATAGCCAGCGTTCTGGTGTCTGTGCTCTCTGTGTGAGCCACAGCGCTGAGGGTAAAAATAGTGCAGACATAAAAGTGCCATGACGTATACGATGATGTCCGTAGGAAGATAAGAGCGCCCCTCCTCGCCTCCCACACGACTGTGAGTTTTTATTTTTCTTTATTTGTCCTTCTGCAGTGTAAAAATCACACACGTGTGAACTGAGTGGTGCAATTCCCCCCCCTCTCTCTCTCTCTCTCTCTCTCTCTCTCTCCCTCTCTCTCCTCTCCCTCTCCCTCTCCCTCTCCTCTCCCTCTCTCTCCCTCTCTCTCCCTCTCCCTCTCCCTCTCCCTCTCCCTCTCCCTCTCTCTCCCTCTCTCTCCCTCTCCCTCTCCCTCTCCCTCTCTCTCTCTCTCTCTCTCTCCCTCCCTCTCTCCCTCTCCTTCTCCCTCTCTCTCTCCCTCCTCTCTCCTCTCCCTCTCCCTCTCCCTCTCCCTCTCCCTCTCCCTCTCCCTCTCCCTCTCTCTCCCTCTCCCTCTCCCTCTCTCTCTCCCTCTCCCTCTCCCTCTCCCTCTCCCTCTCCCTCTCCCTCTCCCTCTCCCTCTCCCTCTCCCTCTCCCTCTCCTCTCTCCCTCTCCCTCTCCCTCTCCTCTCCCTCTCCCTCTCCCTCTCTCCCTCTCCCTCTCCCTCTCTCTCTCTCTCATTAGAGACACAGCACTACCCCTCTCTCTGTTTCTGGCGCCCCCTACTGCTATTAATAAGTCACATACCCGTGCTCATTGACCTACATCACAAACAAACAAACAAACAAACAAACAAACAAACAAACAAACAGGTACACGGACATTGCTGGATGTAGGAGTGGTTGCACCACTCAAAAACCTGAGAGGTCGATCAGAGCAGTTGATGACATTTAATTTCACTTTCCATTGAACTGAGCAGCGAGTCATCAAAAGTAATTTTGTACTTATTTTTGTTCATCCAATTTATGACTAATACACATTATTGTCCATGGCACCTCCTCGTCTATAGCCCATTCTGACCTGAGATCAGATTCTAAAAATGTACTTAGTACACTGAGTACATAAAACAGTACTTAGTTTACTTTCCACCACTGTGTATAATAAAGAGTCCTAATCTGTTCATCCATCCAGGCAGTTTGTGCATTCAGGTTTAGCACACAACAAAGACTAATTTGTGACCGAGTATAAGTGGTTTGATATACAATAAATCCTTGTCAGTGTGAGAGATGGGAAGGTATTAAGACTAGAGTATAGGCTATTTATCAGGAATGGGAGGACTGGCTGCACGTCTTGTGGTGTATATTGACGCCACTTGGTGTCGACGAACAGATATCTATCTATAAACTCAGCAACAAAAGTTCGGGGCACGGTGGCACAGTTGGTAGTGCTGTCGCCTCACAGCTAGAAGGTCCTGGGTTCGATTCCCGCTCGGGGCACTGTGGGTGCTGGCGGCGTGTTTCCTCCTCCGCGTCATCAGTGCCCATACCCGAAGGCGGGGGTTGGCGAAAGGGCCTTTCTGTGTGGAGTTTGCATGTTCTCCCCGTGTCCCCTATAGGTACCCTCACAAAAACATGCAGTAATCCTGGTCTCTAAACTGCCTCCCCCTGGCCAGCCGGGGCGCCTGATGGAGGGGAATGGAACTGGTTGGAATAACGTGTCCCTTCCACGCGCTACGACGTCCAACCAGGGAAACTCCCCCCTGTCAGGTGTAAAGGAGCAACTTGGACACTCAAGCATGAAGGAAGCATGAGTTCAAGTCCGTTGCTCTCCCCAGGTTGGCGGAGGGTGTGTAGAGCCCAGGATCACATTAGATAATTGTCAAAGGGGTGAAAAATGGGTTACAAAATCGTGGGATAAAAATTATTAAAAAGAAAAAAAGAAGTTCAGAAACTCAACTTCGGTTCATTATTTCCTCCACTTTCATAATACCGTACAATCGGTATATTGTATTTCATATCATTTTAATCGGGTGATTCGTCCCCTTTAGAACGAGATATAGATTGTAAGGATCGGGTGTTCGTGGAATGAGCAACACAGATAAACGTGTGTGGGTATAACGCCTCCCAGAAGTGTGCCAGAATGGCAAGTGGTTGGTATTCAGCCTATAGCTTTGAGCTTTGAGAATGGATGACTGAACTCTCACACAGTCATTAGAAGAACAAATAAAACCACAGGTAGGCCATTTTTACACTTGATTAATTTTACACTCAGTACAGCAGGTGGAAGATTAAAATAAAAAATAAAAAGCTGGGGAGAAATAATTGGAATTATAGTGGAGTTAAGTTTCCGAACTTTTGTTCGTAAACTTGTGTTTCTGTGTGTCTGTCTGTGTGTCTGTATGTTTTTGTGTCTCTGTCTGTCTGTGTGTCTGTATGTTTTTGTGTCTCTGTCTGTCTGTGTGTCTGTATTTCTGTATGTCTGTGTGTCTGTGTGTAATCCACGTAACTCGAGAACCGTTAGCCCCACTGACTTATAATTGGACACAGCCGCGCTATGAGCTTGTAGATCTGCTATTTTTAAAGCATAACATGATGCTAACACCAAAAGGGGATCCCGCCCTAAAATGGGTTAATGCACATGCAGTAACACCACCAGAGTACGCACACATGCACACCCACACACACACACACACACACACACACACACACACACACACACACACACACACACACACACACACACACACGCACACACACGCACTTGTCAAATGTACCGTATACTATAAGAAGTGCAGGTGGAAAAGGTCTCCCTCTGTGCTGTCAAAGTGGCAAAACGTACCGTAGCCTCTACCTATTCCTCTGGAGATGGAGAGAAAGCTGCAACCTGGCAATTATACCTTCCGTCTCCACCACGGCTCCCCGGAGTCCCCCGCTGAGACGTCCTATATGCTTCTCATCATCAAAGGCATATAGTCGTACATATACAGTATATATACAGTACACACACTGACTGCAGCCACAGCATGAAAGACCCCATTACGGTCTGTTCCCTCTTATCATCAGCAGTGTAAAGATAATCACCACCGTGAAGACATCTTCACACCGGCGTGCTCACAGCAGGTCAAGTACACTCACTGAGTCACTGCACACGCTATAGTTTGTGTGCAGGTTTTGAACACGCATGTCGTGTGATGTTATAATGAGAGAAAGCTGATATAGTGAAGTTATCCTCTTCATGTATGTGTTTATCCTCGTCATGTATGTGTTTTGCTAACCTGCAATAAGTCCAGTCATGACTATAGGATGCACCGATATGAAAGTTATTGTCCGAGAGCTTAATGTTTAACCTTTGACCCCGTCCAGAAGGGTTAGAACACGGAAAGGGGTTCCCGCCCAGAATGGCCCACAGTGCCACACACGCAGTCACGCACGCACACATGCACAGAGAGAGAGACAGTGCCACGCACGCACACACACATACACAGAGAGAGACAGTGCCACGCACGCACACACACATACACAGAGAGAGACAGTGCCACGCACGCACACACGCACACATACACAGAGAGAGACAGTGCCACGCACGCACACACGCACACACACATACACAGAGAGAGACAGTGCCACGCACGCACACACGCACACATACACAGAGAGAGACAGTGCCACGCACGCACACACGCACACACACATACACAGAGAGAGACAGTGCCACGCACGCACACACGCACACATACACAGAGAGAGACAGTGCCACGCACGCACACATACACAGAGAGAGACAGTGGCACACACGCACGCACACACACACACACACACACACACACACACACACACACACACACACACACAGGCAGTGCCAGCGGGTGTCCAGTAATGGCCGCATAGTGTGATGTGTGTGAACTATAGACAGACGCTCAGTTGGATGGAAAACAGCCGTAATGAGCAGCTGTAGGACATAAAGAACACACTGTCCCATTAGAGACCGTTAGCCCGTTCTGACCTGAGATCAGATTCATACGAGGTTTCCACTGGACACACACACTGGTCTGATTAACCCATTCTGACCTGAGATCAGATTCATACGAGGTTTCCACTGGACACACACTGGTCTGATTAACCCATTCTGACCTGAGATCAGATTCATACCAGGTTTCCACTGGACACACACACACTGGTCTGATTAACCCATTCTGACCTGAGATCAGATTCATACGAGGTTTCCACTGGACACACACACTGGTCTGATTAACCCATTCTGACCTGAGATCAGATTCATACCAGGTTTCCACTGGACACACACACTGGTCTGATCAACCCATTCTGACCTGAGATCAGATTCATACGAGGTGTCCACTGGACACACACAACGTGACTCATTATGCATTTCATATAGTTTCACTCAACCGTAAATCGGTGCATTAGAATGATGAATCACTTCAGTAGACGATCAATAAAAAATGGTTAAAGTTATGGTCGATTATAAATTAAATGCAGTGATACAAAACTCAATTAATGCAAGACAAAATGCACAATAACTATATACATATATACAGTACAATACAGAAACAAAATTAAACCATAACTGCACAAAAAATTAAACAAACAAACACTCTTGTCTGCCCTGAGACTGGGAGGTCGGGGTTCGATCCCCGGCCGGGTCATATACTAAAGACTGTAAAAATAGGACCCAGTGCCTCCCCCATGCTTGACACTCAGCATCAAGGGTTGGATTGGGGGGGTAAGTCCCTGCGACATACTACTCATATCAATCTTAACCGGCCACGTAAGTCCCCTAACCTCATATCAGTCTTATCCGGCCACGTAAATCACTTTCATGTTGTTTTTGCGTCGGTGGCAATATAATTTCACGTCTGCGTGAGCCTGCTGGTTCCGTTGCATTGGAGTGCTCAGTAACCTACTGGTGATTATTTTATTTCTTTTATATATTTTTTATCCCACGATTTTGTAACCCATTTTTCACCCCTGTGCCAATCATCTGTGATCCTGGGCTCTACACACCCTCCGCCAACCTGGGGAGAGCAACGGACTTGAACTCATGCTCCCTTCATGCCTGAGTGTCCAAGTTGCTCCTTTACACCTGACAGGGGGGAGTTTCCCTGGTTGGACGTATAGCGCGTGGAAGGAACACGTTATTCCAACCAGTTCCTTTCCCCTCCATCAGGCGCCCCGGCTGGCCAGGGGGAGGCAGTTTAGACACCAGGATTACAGCATGTTTTTGTGAGGGTACCTACCCTATAGGGGACACGGGGAGAACATGCAAACTCCACACAGAAAGGCCCTTTCGCCACTGGTGACTATTATGGGTTGATAACGTTCTAAGCGGGTGCATCATCTCCTCTAAAGCATGCGCGGCGGGGGCGGGGCCATCGTCACCATGCATCACCGTTTCTATCGTCATCGCTGGACGCGGCAGCCCAGGGGGTTATATGAATGTTTGAGTTTCCAGAGACTAAAGATTCATGACACACTAGTCAGATTCATTGGCAAAGATGTTGGACAGATGCATGTGGAAAAGTAATTAGACTCTTTAAACGCAGCGTCACTATTCTGTGCTTGTTGCGAATTCAGTGAGCACTTACTATGAGACCTAGCAGATCATGTCTGTCTGTCTGTCTGTCTGTGTGTGTGTCTGTCTGTGTGTCCCGCTATACGTCCAAATATGGAGTGTACGTCCAAATATGGAGTGTGTTGCATGAATCACAAACAAATCACTCAGCTCCATATATGGGCACAAAAGGGGCCAGGTCCACATATACAGTAACAGCGGGACAGACACACAGACACACAGACATAATCTGCAGCTGCGTTCGCTTCCCGCGTTTGCGTGTCTTACTGGTGATAATAGGCGTATACGTTCGGCAAATGTTCTATTAATTAAATTGGCCGATCTATACATGGCTCAAAACGCGTCGTTTTCGTCGGTTTTCTCTGAATATATTTGGTGTAGACGGGGGAAAAGGAAGGGGCCCCGACAGACATGACCGTTATGTGACCCACACAGTGGCGGTATAACGTCATGTCACTTTTGGTCTGTCATTCGCATCTTCAACGCTCCCATTGTAGACAAGCCCCAAAAGCACGAATTATAATTTGAAACAACTGACAATGCGCATGTTTCATGATAAATGCTTTTTATGTGATGTATTCCCATGCTTTCGTTCTTGCTTAATGTAAGTCGCTCTGGATTAAGTAAATTAAATGCCTAAATTGTAAATTGTAAATTGACAATGAGGAGGGGGCGGGGCCTATATACCGCCTCGAGTCACAACTATATACAGATTATTAAAACGTTTGTCTTCTCCACATAAATGAAACGCTCTACGAGTAAGACGCGCGAACGCGGGAAGCGAACGCAGATCGTAAATTGCAATAACAATTAGACAACAAACAAATCACTCAGCTCCATATATGGTCATTTGAGATGACCTGGCCCCTTTTGTGGCCCATATATGGAGCTGAGTGGACCTGGCCCCTTTTGTGCCCATATATATTATGGAGCTGAGTGGACCTGGCCCCTTTTGTGCCCATATATGGAGCTGAGTGATTGCTGATGCAACACACTCCATATTTGGATAGCGGGACAGACAGACAGACAGACACACAGACAGACACACAGACATAGGTCTCATAGTAAGTGCTCACTGCGTTCACAATAAAAGCAGCCGTGCGTGAGTGAGAAGTCAGCGGAGGTCGTCGGAGGTCGTCGGCGAGCCAGTGCAACCTCTTTTAGTCTCGTGTGTCAGCCTACGAGAAAAGGACGGTCGAGTAACGGAGGAATGATCCTTCTCTCTCTCTCTCTCTCTCTCTCTCTCTCTCTGTCTCTCTCTCTCAGTGGATCTGTGACCCTGAACAGTAGAGGAATAGCATTCTGGGGGTCAGTGAAGTGCCCTCATTCTGGGGGTCAGTGAAGTGCCCTCATTCTGGGGGTCAGTGAAGTGCCCTCATTCTGGGGGTCAGTGAAGTGCCCTCAATCTGGGGGTCAGTTGAAGTGCCCTCATTCTGGGGGTCAGTTGAAGTGCCCTCATTCTGGGGGTCAGTGAACTGCCCTCATTCTGGGGGTCAGTTGAAGTGCCCTCATTCTGGGGGTCAGTGAAGTGCCCTCATTCTGGGGGTCAGTGAAGTGCCCTGGGGGTCAGTTGAAGTGCCCTCATTCTGGGGGTCAGTGAAGTGCCCTCATTCTGGGGGTCAGTTGAAGTGCCCTCATTCTGGGGGTCAGTGAAGTGCCCTCATTCTGGGGGTCAGTGAAGTGCCCTCATTCTGGGGGTCAGTGAAGTGCCCTCATTCTGGGGGTCAGTGAAGTGCCCTCATTCTGGGGGTCAGTGAAGTGCCCTCATTCTGGGGGTCAGTGAAGTGCCCTCATTCTGGGGGTCAGTGAAGTGCCCTCATTCTGGGGGTCAGTTGAAGTGCCCTCATTCTGGGGGTCAGTGAAGTGCCCTCATTCTGGGGGTCAGTTGAAGTGCCCTCATTCTGGGGGTCAGTGAAGTGCCCTCATTCTGGGGGTCAGTTGAAGTGCCCTCATTCTGGGGGTCAGTGAAGTGCCCTCATTCTGGGGGTCAGTGAAGTGCCCTCATTCTGGGGGTCAGTGAAGTGCCCTCATTCTGGGGGTCAGTGAAGTGCCCTCATTCTGGGGGTCAGTGAAGTGCCCTCATTCTGGGGGTCAGTGAAGTGCCCTCATTCTGGGGGTCAGTGAAGTGCCCTCATCCTGGGGGTCAGTGAAGTGCCCTCATTCTGGGGGTCAGTGAAGTGCCCTCATTCTGGGGGTCAGTTGAAGTGCCCTCATTCTGGGGGTCAGTGAAGTGCCCTCATTCTGGGGGTCAGTTGAAGTGCCCTCATTCTGGGGGTCAGTGAAGTGCCCTCATTCTGGGGGTCAGTGAAGTGCCCTCATTCTGGGGGTCAGTGAAGTGCCCTCATTCTGGGGGTCAGTGAAGTGCCCTCATTCTGGGGGTCAGTGAAGTGCCCTCATCCTGGGGGTCAGTGAAGTGGGTTCAAGGGTTGGATTGGGGGGGTAAGTCCCTGCGACATACTACTCATATCAATCTTAACCGGCCACGTAAGTCCCCTAACCTCATATCAGTCTTATCCGGCCACGTAAATCACTTTCATGTTGTTTTTGCGTCGGTGGCAATATAATTTCACGTCTGCGTGAGCCTGCTGGTTCCGTTGCATTGGAGTGCTCAGTAACCTACTGGTGATTATTTTATTTCTTTTATATATTTTTTATCCCACGATTTTGTAACCCATTTTTCACCCCTGTGCCAATCATCTGTGATCCTGGGCTCTACACACCCTCCGCCAACCTGGGGAGAGCAACGGACTTGAACTCATGCTCCCTTCATGCCTGAGTGTCCAAGTTGCTCCTTTACACCTGACAGGGGGGAGTTTCCCTGGTTGGACGTATAGCGCGTGGAAGGAACACGTTATTCCAACCAGTTCCTTTCCCCTCCATCAGGCGCCCCGGCTGGCCAGGGGGAGGCAGTTTAGACACCAGGATTACAGCATGTTTTTGTGAGGGTACCTACCCTATAGGGGACACGGGGAGAACATGCAAACTCCACACAGAAAGGCCCTTTCGCCACTGGTGACTATTATGGGTTGATAACGTTCTAAGCGGGTGCATCATCTCCTCTAAAGCATGCGCGGCGGGGGCGGGGCCATCGTCACCATGCATCACCGTTTCTATCGTCATCGCTGGACGCGGCAGCCCAGGGGGTTATATGAATGTTTGAGTTTCCAGAGACTAAAGATTCATGACACACTAGTCAGATTCATTGGCAAAGATGTTGGACAGATGCATGTGGAAAAGTAATTAGACTCTTTAAACGCAGCGTCACTATTCTGTGCTTGTTGCGAATTCAGTGAGCACTTACTATGAGACCTAGCAGATCATGTCTGTCTGTCTGTCTGTCTGTGTGTGTGTCTGTCTGTGTGTCCCGCTATACGTCCAAATATGGAGTGTACGTCCAAATATGGAGTGTGTTGCATGAATCACAAACAAATCACTCAGCTCCATATATGGGCACAAAAGGGGCCAGGTCCACATATACAGTAACAGCGGGACAGACACACAGACACACAGACATAATCTGCAGCTGCGTTCGCTTCCCGCGTTTGCGTGTCTTACTGGTGATAATAGGCGTATACGTTCGGCAAATGTTCTATTAATTAAATTGGCCGATCTATACATGGCTCAAAACGCGTCGTTTTCGTCGGTTTTCTCTGAATATATTTGGTGTAGACGGGGGAAAGGAAGGGGCCCCGACAGACATGACCGTTATGTGACCCACACAGTGGCGGTATAACGTCATGTCACTTTTGGTCTGTCATTCGCATCTTCAACGCTCCCATTGTAGACAAGCCCCAAAAGCACGAATTATAATTTGAAACAACTGACAATGCGCATGTTTCATGATAAATGCTTTTTATGTGATGTATTCCCATGCTTTCGTTCTTGCTTAATGTAAGTCGCTCTGGATTAAGTAAATTAAATGCCTAAATTGTAAATTGTAAATTGACAATGAGGAGGGGGCGGGGCCTATATACCGCCTCGAGTCACAACTATATACAGATTATTAAAACGTTTGTCTTCTCCACATAAATGAAACGCTCTACGAGTAAGACGCGCGAACGCGGGAAGCGAACGCAGATCGTAAATTGCAATAACAATTAGACAACAAACAAATCACTCAGCTCCATATATGGTCATTTGAGATGACCTGGCCCCTTTTGTGGCCCATATATGGAGCTGAGTGGACCTGGCCCCTTTTGTGCCCATATATATTATGGAGCTGAGTGGACCTGGCCCCTTTTGTGCCCATATATGGAGCTGAGTGATTGCTGATGCAACACACTCCATATTTGGATAGCGGGACAGACAGACAGACAGACACACAGACAGACACACAGACATAGGTCTCATAGTAAGTGCTCACTGCGTTCACAATAAAAGCAGCCGTGCGTGAGTGAGAAGTCAGCGGAGGTCGTCGGAGGTCGTCGGCGAGCCAGTGCAACCTCTTTTAGTCTCGTGTGTCAGCCTACGAGAAAAGGACGGTCGAGTAACGGAGGAATGATCCTTCTCTCTCTCTCTCTCTCTCTCTCTCTCTCTCTCTCTCTCTCAGTGGATCTGTGACCCTGAACAGTAGAGGAATAGCATTCTGGGGGTCAGTGAAGTGCCCTCATTCTGGGGGTCAGTGAAGTGCCCTCATTCTGGGGGTCAGTGAAGTGCCCTCATTCTGGGGGTCAGTGAAGTGCCCTCAATCTGGGGGTCAGTTGAAGTGCCCTCATTCTGGGGGTCAGTTGAAGTGCCCTCATTCTGGGGGTCAGTGAACTGCCCTCATTCTGGGGGTCAGTTGAAGTGCCCTCATTCTGGGGGTCAGTGAAGTGCCCTCATTCTGGGGGTCAGTGAAGTGCCCTCATTCTGGGGGTCAGTGAAGTGCCCTCATTCTGGGGGTCAGTGAAGTGCCCTCATTCTGGGGGTCAGTGAAGTGCCCTCATTCTGGGGGTCAGTTGAAGTGCCCTCATTCTGGGGGTCAGTGAAGTGCCCTCATTCTGGGGGTCAGTTGAAGTGCCCTCATTCTGGGGGTCAGTGAAGTGCCCTCATTCTGGGGGTCAGTTGAAGTGCCCTCATTCTGGGGGTCAGTGAAGTGCCCTCATTCTGGGGGTCAGTGAAGTGCCCTCATTCTGGGGGTCAGTGAAGTGCCCTCATTCTGGGGGTCAGTGAAGTGCCCTCATTCTGGGGGTCAGTGAAGTGCCCTCATTCTGGGGGTCAGTGAAGTGCCCTCATTCTGGGGGTCAGTGAAGTGCCCTCATTCTGGGGGTCAGTTGAAGTGCCCTCATTCTGGGGGTCAGTGAAGTGCCCTCATTCTGGGGGTCAGTTGAAGTGCCCTCATTCTGGGGGTCAGTGAAGTGCCCTCATTCTGGGGGTCAGTTGAAGTGCCCTCATTCTGGGGGTCAGTGAAGTGCCCTCATTCTGGGGGTCAGTGAAGTGCCCTCATTCTGGGGGTCAGTGAAGTGCCCTCATTCTGGGGGTCAGTGAAGTGCCCTCATTCTGGGGGTCAGTGAAGTGCCCTCATTCTGGGGGTCAGTGAAGTGCCCTCATTCTGGGGGTCAGTGAAGTGCCCTCATCCTGGGGGTCAGTGAAGTGCCCTCATTCTGGGGGTCAGTGAAGTGCCCTCATTCTGGGGGTCAGTTGAAGTGCCCTCATTCTGGGGGTCAGTGAAGTGCCCTCATTCTGGGGGTCAGTTGAAGTGCCCTCATTCTGGGGGTCAGTGAAGTGCCCTCATTCTGGGGGTCAGTGAAGTGCCCTCATTCTGGGGGTCAGTGAAGTGCCCTCATTCTGGGGGTCAGTGAAGTGCCCTCATTCTGGGGGTCAGTGAAGTGCCCTCATCCTGGGGGTCAGTGAAGTGCCCTCATTCTGGGGGTCAGTGAAGTGCCCTCATCCTGGGGGTCAGTGAAGTGCCCTCATTCTGGGATATATATATATATATATATATATATATATATATCCCATTTTGTGCGGGAACCCCTTTTGGTGTTAGCATCATGTTATGCTTTAGCTATATTGAAAAATAGCAGACCTACAAGCTCATAGCGCGCCACCGAGTGGCGCGCTATACGAGCTTGTAGGTCTGCCATTTTTGGGAAGACAAAAAAAGAACGACTGACATAGAAACAACAGCTTTTTCAAAACACTGTCAGGATTCAGAAGACATAATTTTTATCAGAATCTGATCTCAGGTCAGAATGGGATATATATCTATACTCTCCGATGTGGTTGTGAACTTGTGACAGTACAGAGAGAGAGAGAGAGAGAGAGAGAGAGAGAGAGAGAGAGAGAGAGAGAGAGGTAATGGAATGTCGCCTGAGGCCAACGTCGATAATATGCTGACCCACTACTGTACTGTACACTGCTGTGTGATATGGATCAGTGCAATGAGCGCATATACTGTACATTAGACAGCATATTATTATTATATATGGGTCGGTTGGTTGATGCAGGGTAAATATATCTGTTTTCTGTTGGCATTGTTGCAGCCTGTTTGATGGTTAGAGAGAGAGAGAGAGAGAGAGGGAGAGAGAGAGAGAGAGAGGGAGAGAGGGAGAGGGGGGGGGGTGGGTGGAGAGAGGGAGATGGGGAGAGAGGGAGAGGGAGAGGGAGAGAGGGAGAGGGGGGGGTGGGTGGAGAGAGAGAGAGAGGGAGAGGGAGAGAGGGAGAGGGGGGGGTGGGTGGAGAGAGGGAGATGGGGAGAGAGGGAGAGGGAGAGGGAGCTAGAGAGAGAGAGAGAGAGAGAGAGGGAGAGGGGGGGTGGGTGCAGAGAGGGAGAGAGAGAGGGAGAGTGAGCTAAAGAGAGAGAGATGGGGGGGAGAGAGTGAGAGAGAGAGAGAGAGAGAGAGAGGGGACAGGTTGTTGTGGGCCCTTTTCCCCGCTCCGTCTGCTCCATCCATGGGAATTCTTTTCAAATAGTAAAAAATGGTGAATAAGAGGAAACAGAGCGTGTGCGTGTACTGTAGGGACTCTAAGGAGGACATGGGTGAGAACATTCCCAGATTCATAGCTTCTTTATGACGCCCCAAAACACCCAACTTACTGTAACGCAGAGAACACTTCATTATGACGCCCCAAACACCCAACTTACTGTAACGCAGAGAACACTTCATTATGACGCCCCAAACACCCAACTTACTGTAACGCAGAGAACACTTCATTATGACGCCCCAAAACACCCAACTTACTGTAATGCAGAGAACACTTCTTCTTACACAACCAGGGGCGGTTTTATTAGCGCTATATATACGCAAACTATATACGCAACTGCGTAGAAGATCCCGTAGTCGAGGCGGCTTTATATAGAGGCCCCGAGAGTTCTCCCTGCATGTCAAAAAAATGTCTAATATTATTGCAGACCCGTTTCGTCGCAGTTGATTTTTTACACCTAATAGTAGCCTATAAGCTGCATGCGGTCCGCTTGGGGCCGGTTACACAACACAACACAACACAACACAACACAACACAACACAACACAACAGCTGTTTCACTTCTGCTTCTGGTGGCATGATTACGGCCTGCAGTGTTGCCAGACTTGTTGCGAGAGAAACAAGCCAACCGGGTCTATATATGAGAATAATAAGCCCAAGAGAAGTGACTTCTATAATATAGGGCAGGTCAGGTATAAGACTCCCCCGTGTTGACATGCATTTGTAATGACAAAATGCCGTAGTTTGTGCCATGCAGTGACCCTGCAGTGACCCTGCAGTGACCCATGCAGTGACCCTGCAGTGACCCTGCAGTGACCCTGCAGTGACCCTGCATGTGCTGTAGTTTGTGCCATGCAGTGACCCTGCAGTGACCCTGCAGTGACCCTGCAGTGACCCTGCAGTGACCCATGCATGTGCTGCGAGTGTTTCAAAAGCATTCCAACATGGAAGCAATTCTTTTACGATAGTTTTGTTTTGGAAAATAGCAGATCTTTTGTCCTTTTAAATTTTTATCCCACGATTTTGTAACCCAGTTTTTCTTTTCACCCTGCAGTGCCAATTATCTAATGTAATCCTGGGCGCTACACTTCCTCTGCCAACCTGGGGGGGGGGCAGCGGACTGACCTCATGCCTCCTTCTATGCATGAGGAGTCCAAGCTGCTTCTTTTCACCTGACAGGGGGGAGTTTCCCTGGCCGGACGTAGCGTGTGGAAGGGACACGTTATTTCTGACCAGTTCCTTTCCCCTCCATCAGGCGCCCCGGCTGGCCAGGGGGAGGTAGTTTTAGAGACAAAGGATTATGGCATGTTTTTGTGAGGGTATCGACCCTAGGGGACACGGGGAGAACATGTGAGGGTATCTACCCTAGGGGACACGGGGAGAACATGTGAGGGTATCGACCCTAGGGGACACGGGGAGAACATGTGAGGGTATCTACCCTAGGGGACACGGGGAGAACATGTGAGGGTATCGACCCTAGGGGACACGGGGAGAACATGTGAGGGTACCTACCCTAGGGGACACGGGGAGAACATGTGAGGGTACCTACCCTAGGGGACACGGGGAGAACATGTGAGGGTATCTACCCTAGGGGACACGGGGAGAACATGTGAGGGTACCTACCCTAGGGGACACGGGGAGAACATGTGAGGGTACCTACCCTAGGGGACACGGGGAGAACATGTGAGGGTATCTACCCTAGGGGACACGGGGAGAACACGCAAACTCCACACAGAAAGGCCCAGAAAATAGCAGATCTACAAGCTCAGAACGTGAACGTTTAACAAGCGACTTTACAGGGTAAACAATTAAGCTGAAATTAGTCACTTATAAATAATAGCCAGACATGGCAACCCTGCATGGTTCTGGTCCAGAAGCCGTCAATATCCCGGGTTCTCAGGAGGACCATGAGCTGTGAAAACCACAGCCTGTTCCCTCCGCCGCCAGATTCTTATCACGTCGTCAGTTCACGGTTCACAAGTTAACAGCTGCTGTCAATGTCATTCACAATTTACTGTAAATTACTCATCACTGACGTGCGTGCGTGCGTATGCCTGTGGGTCTGTGTGCACACACGTGCATGTTCTGGTTGCGCTTTCATATTGTTGTGCTTGTCGTGTCTATCTATGTGCTGCTGTTGCACGTGTCATGTGCACGTGTACGGAGAAAGGTTAAGCACATATACAGCTTCAGCCAGAATGTATCCAGCTGTCTGTGTTTTGGGTCCAATTACAATGTTTTTTTTCTAAAGACTTTTTTGCAGCTGGACTTTGAAACTTCCTCAGCCTGACAGTAACTCAAAGTAAAGTCAGTCTCTCTAGCTCTGCGAACCACAATGTTTTTGGCTGCAGTATTCCATTGCACCTTTTAATATATATATATATATACTGTATATATTTTTTAATAATTGTACTGTTTCCTTTGTGTGATAACACTGTCTGCAATCCAAATGTCCAATTATTCAGCATAATATACAACAATGATTTAACCCATTCTGAACGGGCACCCATTTTGGTGTCATCATGTCGACATGCTTTAGCTATTGAAAAATAGCAGATCTACAAGCTCGTAGCGCGCCACCGAGTGGCGCGCTACGAGCTTGTAGGTCTGCTATTTTTTGAAAAATCGAAGAACGACTGACATTTTTAGAATCTGATCTCAGGTCAGAATGGGTTGATCAGACCAGTGTGTGTCCAGTGGAAACCTCATATGAATCTGATCTCAGGTCAGAATGGGATAATCAGACCAGTGTCACAGTGTGTGTCCAGTGGAAACCTCGTATGAATCTGATCTCAGGTCAGAATGGGTTAATCAGACCAGTGTGTGTGTGTCCAGTGGAAACCTCGTATGAATCTGATCTCAGGTCAGAATGGGTTAATCAGACCAGTGTGTGTCCAGTGGAAACCTCGTATGAATCTGATCTCAGGTCAGAATGGATAGAGGTTTGAAATGGACACGGGCCCAGGGCACCCCTCTGTGGACACAGGCCCAGGACACCCCTCTGTGGACACGGGCCCAGGGGCACCCCTCTGTGGACACGGGCCCAGGACACCCCTCTGTGGACACGGGCCCAGGGCACCCCTCTGTGGACACGGGCCCAGGGCACCCCTCTATGTGGACACGGGCCCAGGGCACCCCTCTGTGGACACGGGCCCAGGGCACCCCTCTGTGGACACGGGCCCAGGGCAGCCCTCTGTGGACACGGGCCCAGGACACCCCTCTGTGGACACGGGCCCAGGGCAGCCCTCTGTGGACACGGGCCCAGGGCACCCCTCTGTGGACACGGGCCCAGGGGCACCCCTCTGTGGACACGGGCCCAGGACACCCCTCTGTGGACACGGGCCCAGGGCACCCCTCTGTGGACACGGGCCCAGGGCACCCCTCTATGTGGACACGGGCCCAGGGCACCCCTCTGTGGACACGGGCCCAGGGCACCCCTCTGTGGACACGGGCCCAGGGCAGCCCTCTGTGGACACGGGCCCAGGACACCCCTCTGTGGACACGGGCCCAGGGCACCCCTCTGTGGACACGGGCCCAGGGCACCCCTCTGTGGACACGGGCCCAGGGGCACCCCTCTGTGGACACGGGCCCAGGGCACTCCTCTGTGGACACGGGCCCAGGGCACCCCTCTGTGGACACGGGCCCAGGGCACCCCTCTGTGGACACGGGCCCAGGGCACCCCTCTGTGGACACGGGCCCTGCAGGGCACCCCTCTGTGGACACGGGCCCAGGGCACCCCTCTGTGGACACGGGCCCAGGGCACCCCTCTGTGGACACGGGCCCAGGGCAGCCCTCTGTCGGCCCACACACCAGGCGGGATCAGAGCTGGCCACCACGCAGTCACGCACGGCCGTTTATTGTTATACAGACTCGCTTTACATGAGCGCGGCTTTAAATGAAAACTCAAAATGTCTTTATAATAATAACTGAAATCGTTCTCTCTCTCTCTCTCTCTCTCTCTCTCCATGGCGTCTGTCAAACAGGCAGGAGTAGACGCGGTATCGTTTAATAGGGTCCTTTTTCCCCTTATAACTGCAGCGCTATATAAGTGAGCTGAATTATAATCACACTCTGAATCCCCTGCAGGGCTGACAGGTACTTCGTTCCCCGCTAAGACTCCCCTGGGGTATAGTGGAACTCTCTCTCTCTCTCTCTCTCTCTCTCTCTCTCTCTCTCTCTCTCTCTCTCTCTCTCTCTCTCTCTCTCTCTCCCCCAACTTGAAAGGATATGCCAGGGACCCCCATAAGAGAAGATTTTCATGGCTCTAGCAGTGATTCTCAACCATTTTAATGTCAAGGACGCCAATGTTGACCTGTCATCTGACAGCAGAGTTCAACACTTACATTCATACTATAATGACATAATGTTTGTTACCTTATTAACCCTAGAACACTAAACATATTTTTTGTTACACCATCACCAAACACAGGTATATTTTACCCAATATAAAATATTCCATAAAAAAAATATTTCTCATCAAAATATATTGCAGTACAGCAATGCTAGGCTATACGTACTGGCAACTGGAGCTTTACTCTTCTTTAATGTCATGACTTTTTACTATAGGCCTATATATACTATAACATTAACATTTTAAAACAATTTAATATAAACCATGAAAAGTTGAATCATATATACACTTCAATGCAGCCAATTCAGTTTTACTGTCATGGAATGAATGAATGAATAAATACATAAATACATTGTGACCTGGTGAGACGTATAGGAGGGGCCCGGACAGGAGACAACCCACAGAGCCTAGTAGTCCTTCCATGTGCCAGAATGGTAGGCCTATATACCTCCCAGTCCCGGCAGAGTAGTTCTGGAGGAACGGATTGTGTGGCCCTGGTTTTTCCCTAATGGGACTTATCGAGGGTAGAGCTACTGGGACGTAAGTCGGGACTTGATCACTCCCGGCTGGGTCACCTGAGTGAGGGGTATGATGTTGCGAGACCCGAAACCCAGATGCCCTTGAGATACATCACTGAGGATACGTCCCAGGTGCATCCATTTATGTATGTATTTTGTTATATATATGCGTGTGTGTGTGTTTGTGTGTGTGTGTGTGTGTGTGTGTGTGTGTGTGTGTGTGTGCGCGCGCGCGTGGGTGCGTGCGTGCTTTTGTGCGTGCGTGCGTGAGGGGAGGGGGGTTGCTTGAGCTGCGGTGCACGGGATGCTTTATGCTCATGTGTATTTAATTCCTCCGGTCGCCCACGCCACGGTAAAATCAATAACCACACCCACCACGCCACCACCCCACCACGCTGCATATATATAGTGTAACTGTAACAAGCCGTTTGTTTTAATGAATAACTCGTAACATAACATTTCATTAACATGCGGACATCGAGTAGGCCTGGAAGGCCTAGAGTCTTCTACAAGAAGCTGTGGAAACTAGATAGATAGATAGATAGATAGATAGATAGATAGATAGATAGATAGATAGATAGATAGATTTCTTTATTTTTGTGTCATGCACCAAAGGCGCCCAGCCCACATGGGCTTACAGGACACACCAATTCATTGCATTCAATATTGCATTGTGTACAATAAACAGATTTGTTTTGTTGACATTCCCCCTTCTTTTTTTACACAAACAAAACATTCTGCCTTATTTCCTACGCCCTGCATAAAAAGTCTGCCAAAGCAAAAACACCTTTCCCAAAACAAAATTCCAGTTTTTCATAGTCCTCCAATAGTCCTCCTATGAAGTCCTCATAGTCTGCGGTCTATATCGTCGAGTGTTTGCAGGCGTTGGCTTGGGCTATGTGTAAGTGCTCTTATTAAACTGTTTACTTTAAAAAATAGCTAAAAAATACAACAACTCATGGTCATAAGTGCATAAAGCATAATTCATAATACTGTCATGGTGTATAATACATATGTGGTTCATTTCATATAAGGTTAACATGTATTGTAAACATGTGATGATAACTTTCTGAGGCAAAACCAAGTTCTGTCTGTCAGGAGCAACACTGGACTATGATTGACTGATTGATGCACATGATTGCCTGGCATTGCAATTGCACACAGGTGCTACAAACCGTGTCTCACTCGTTCAGACTCTGGTCTACACAAGGAAGCAGCACACACACACACACACACACACACACACACACAATTTACAATTTACAATTTAGGCATTTAGCAGACGCTCTTAATCCAGAGCGATTTACATTAAGCAAGAACAAAAGCATGGGAATACATCACATAAAAACATTCATCATGAAACATGCGTAAGCTAAGAAAGTAACAGTGGAATATCTATATAATGAAATTTATACGTATAAACTTTACATATATACTACTATGCTATACATTGTACTATGGCGTGCTATGACTATATACAATGCAATTCTAGTGCTGTCTACATAACATGCTATAAGTCTGTTTCAAATGCTATCTAAGTCTACAGAAGTGCTATCTAGGGTAGAGTAAGTGCTAAACACACACCCACCCACACCTATGTTACGAACTGTTTAAAGTTATTAAAAAGACGTCTGAAGTCAAAGACAGACGTGTAACGGACCCACAGGTAATACTTTATTGTTTAGCACATATTCAGTGTTGTGAGGCATTGGAACAGGAAGTGTGCCAACAACTGATCACAGCTGATGTGAATCAGATGATTGCGGGACTCAGCTCAGCTGTGGCACTGGGGTTAAAGGGACACTTCACCCTTTTTGCAAAAACATATATATATGTTAATGATGTTTAGAAGCTTTAGATCACTTTCCTGGGGGTATTTATGTGTGTAATATGTGGTTTTAGATATTTTAGATTGTAGCAGTGAGCCTGTTGTCTCTGATGTCATGGACACTGGTCTCACTACCTTCCTGGACTACAATTCCCATAATTCTTTGGTGCACTGCTCCTCCTTGTGGATAGGGGGGAGAGCTGTCTTACTGAGACAACATGTAGTCCAGGAAGGAAGTGAGCCCAGTGTCCATGACATCAGAGACAACAGGCTCACTGCTACAATCTAAAATATCTAAAAACCACATATTACACACATAAATACCCCCAGGAAAGTGTTCTAAAGCTCCTAAACGTCATTAACATATATTCTTTTGCAAAAAGGGTGAAGTGTCCCTTTAAAAACAAGGAAATGCTGCCTCAGTACAGAGAAGACTTGGAACAGACAGCACACAAATGGTGTGGCTGAAGTTGGTTGGTTATGTGGATGGCTGTGACAGTGTGACCCCACCCTGTCACTGTTTGCTGCTAGTGTACATGCCTTTCAGTAAGCGCGCACTGTTAGGATATGCAAAGACTACTAAGAAGCAGCAAACTGAACACACACACACACACACACACACACACACACACACACACACACACACACACACACACACACACACACACACACACACACACACACACTGCTCTCATTAGGTTCCTGTCACTTTAAGGAGCTGAACACAATTTGGGCCAACCCAACTCTCCTTCTAGGGAGGGGGAGGATTGCCTGTCACAGAAGGACATCAAAGGAGTAAAGGACTTTTGGGAAAACTAAAGACTTTCAAATAGAAGAGCTACAAGCTCAACTGAAATGTGAATGTGAATAATATATATGAATGTGTTTTGGGCCAAACCAAGCAGAGTTAACATGTTGTGGATCATGTTGACCCCTATTCAGTTGGTCCAGTCTAGTGGGAGGGGCCATGGGGGGTATAAAGCTCAGAGACTGAATATCCAAGTCAGTCTGTCTGCACACTCTGCTGCTGTTGGTCGGGGAACGAGCTGTCTCTGAGGAGGTGATGTTATTATGTTATTATTTAATACCATGGTTTACATAGATCTATTATTGTGATGTTTATTATGATATATATATATATATATAGATTATAATTATTTAATGTACATTTAAAAAGGCCGGATTTATAAATACTTATGCTTATATCATATGATGATTTATTTGGAAATTATTGTTTTGATTGATTATAGATTATAGCGGTTATATATGATACGCAGTACTTTGTTTTGAATATACCTTTTTATTTCTATTTTGCAGACGTTTGGTCTCCTTTGTTTTTGTAACTTGTATGTCACTTGGGTTAGGGTTAGGGTTAGGGTTATCCTTTTGTTCATAGTACCCTAGCCTCAGAGAGGGGTGTGACAATGGCTAAGGAAAGGGAGGCCAAAGGAACGGTCAAATGCCAACTAACCATGGAACGAACTGATGTCACACACAGAATATAGCACCTAGCTGGAAAGGGGGACAAGGTATTTTATTGATTTGCTTGCACTGTTATTGGTATTATTGTTGAATATTTGCAGAATGTTGTTCATGTAATGTACTTTAGTGATGTATGTGCCTGAGATTTGAACAGTTTATGCATTATATTGTAGTGATTTATGACCATTGATACATTGTATTTTGTTTCTGTCCCAGTTCTACGTTGACCTATGAATAAAGCAACTTCAAAATCATCAGTTCATGCAGACTTCATCCTTAAAAGGCCAGCTGGCTCCGCTACAAGACGGTCAAAAGGACTCGAAGCAACTCAAGATGCAGGAAACCTTTTCCACGACAAGCGGCCAACAAGGTATTATATGTTTAGATTTAGTATTTGTTGCGTTGTTGTTTGATGCAGGACACGTTCACCTGCGCATCGCGCATTTCCTTGTATGTTTTGTTTGATCAATATTTGTGTTGTGATGTCCTTCACTGATTGCTTATGTGTTTATTATTTTTGTGTGAACATATAGTGGCGTGGAACGGATTACGGAGGGATGAGAAGAATGCCTGACAATATAAATGCCCGTTTACAAAGAACCCCACCTGTGTCGTAAATGTAGCTCAGTGGTTTTCTATTTATTCGGCTTTTGAGCCACGTACGGACCACCAATATTTGGACAGCTTGTACAGATATGCTATTTGTATGCATTTCATACAACTCTCTCCCCCCCCCCCCCCCCCCCATGGGTCCACAGTTGATATTGCTCAATGTGCAACATTGTGATTTGGATTACAAACACACACACACACACCTCTGAGTCAAAATGACTAATTGACATCACCAGCTGCTGGATTGGAAGCGTTGTGTGTGTGTTGTGTTGCATATGTTTCGTTCCTTGTGTACAGTCAACATATAGACCATGTTTACTGTTGAGAATTTCCAAAGGCAACCTAAATGGCAGCCCCTGGTGGACACTCCCCTTCCACACCATCACTGCACCCCCCCCTATCACTCACAGGTGTCTGCCATCTGCCATCTGGGCTGATTGCCACCGTCAGCCCAGGTGTGCTCCACTACAAACACACACTCACTCCACACACAGTCACTCCACTCACACAGCTCTCCACGCCAGACCCATGCGTCCATGACCAAATGTAAGCTCTTGTCTATGTTATTATGTGTTATATATACTATATACTTTAATGTTTTGAGCTAAATTGATTGCATTTGGTTTTTGAGCTAAAGTGATTGCAAATTGTCTGATCTACCCTTTTTCTGTCTTTCCATGTTGTCAGAACCATGTCTTCTGGACAAGTGGAATAATAAAATGCACCAAAGATTCAAGTCAATGTCAATGTCTTTTATTTGAACATTTTTGGGTGGTCAGCAAATGTCATGAACAACAACGAACTTTTAAATATTTACGTAACAACACGAGATAACTACAATGTTTTTTTTTTATGTGTTCATTTATTGACACTCATGTGCGGAAGCTAAATTATTTGTGGGTCACCACCCGGCCTGTCTGATCTGCAGTGTTGTTGGATTATCCTGTTGATTTGGAAGGTGCCAAAGCACTGTAGAGGGGCATTCATGTTCATATTTGTATGGTGTTTCACACTAAACCCAAGCGTTTAAGTTACAAACTGTTTTAAACACATGTGTAACACTTTTTAAACGTGTCAGTGTTTAGTTTTTACAATCGAAGTCAGTCATGTAGGTGTTTAGAATTTGAACGCTAGGTGTTCTCGTGAGGTGTTGGCGTGAACTCGTGTTCTATACTGTATTGTATGAATATTAATAAATAGCCTACTTGGCATTTTATTTTTTACACACATGGTGTTTAGGTTTAAACACGTCACATGTTCCAGGGATTTACAGTGTAGTCTTTTTGAGTGGTGCAACGGCGGCCATGATCTTACCATAAGTTAATGGCAAGGTGCTGTTTATTTTAGTTTTAGTCTTAGTCTCTTGAATAGTTTTCATCTAGTTTTAGTCACATTTTAGTCACCCGGAATGTTTTATGGTTAGTCTAGATTTAGTGGACTAAATATCATAAGATTTTAGTCGACTAAATCTACAGGTGATTTTGCCTCAAAGTGCCCTTTCCCTCACCAAGATAATAATAATAATAATAAAGACATTTAAAAAAAGACAAAATCCTGGATTTTTGGTTATATGGGCGGCCAATGGGGGCCCCGGGGGGGGCTCATGCAGCCTACTTTTTATTTGCATTATAATCCCCATAGGGGGGATTTTAGATCGCCTCATATAAGAACTGTGATTGAAAAAGAAACATGTCATCCCGGCCGTTTCACTCATATGGATATGAAGAATCAACTGAGGGAGAGAGAGAACGCTATGTTACTGCCGCTGAATTAGTTATATTTTCACTAGAAACGGACTGTATAAAATATGAGTGACTGTCGTAAACGATACAGACAACCTCCCTGACAATAACGCAGAGACGGCTTGTTTATTTTTGGACCACAACGCTTATAATGAGACGATTTTAAGGTGACCCCGTGTTATTCTCTCCATAGAGAAATGACTTCCGTGAGCGAGTGACGGCAGGACTTCGGCGCTGCCTCTATATGCCCTTTTCTTGGGTTTGAGCCCCCTGCCCCCTTACCTCAGTGCTCTCTGCACGGCCCTGGTTCAGAAGACATTTATAAGGCCCAAGTTACTGCTCTGTCCAGCTATATACCCTGGTCATTGTTTTTGATGAATTGAAAATGGTGGGCCCTATTGTAAACAAGTGTATAATGGTTTTGTATTGAGTTGGACTTGAAATGTACTGTAATTCTGCAAACTGTTAAATACATCAATCATCACACCGCGTCCTAGGACTCACCCCCAGACAATACAAATGTAATCAAATTGGCGACTACAAATCTACAATAGTTTGGCTATAGTTCTCATTCCCACATGGAGGCATGGGTGCCCTCATGAATAATTATCTACCTTGTTAGGACACCCTCCATCCAGACTGAATCCAAACAAACTATTCCTAACTAATACAGTCGTATAACTATAACACTGAAATAAGATTATTAACCCATTCTGAACGGGAACCCATTTTGGTGTTAGCATCATGTTATGCTTTAGCTATTGAAAAATAGCAGATCTACAAGCTCGTAGCGCGCCACCGAGTGGCGCGATACGAGCTTGTAGGTCTGCTATTTTTTGAAAAATCGAAGAACGACTGACATTTTTAGAATCTGATCTCAGGTCAGAATGGGTTAATCAGACCAGTGTGTTGTCCAGTGGAAACCTCGTATGAATCTGATCTCGGGTCAGAATGGGTTAAGGGTTTAAGTGGTTATTGTATATAGCCTATACGCCATATTGTGTGACGTTTCTGCGTACCTATAAAACAAAGCTAATAATAAAGAATAAAAGCTGGACGAACCGACATGTTTTTCTGCTCTAAACGTTTTTTTTCTTTTCGCTGTGTTCGTTACTCATCCCTTATCTCCCATGATGCAGCGTGATTGACCTGAATGACTCATCGTTTCTCTGACGGCACTTTTGTTACGATGCTGGCAGCAATCTGGAGCCCCAAAAAGTGTGTGTGTGTGTGTGTGTGTGTGTGTGTGTGTGTGTGTGTGTGTGCGTGTGCGTGCGTGAAGCACTAGGCACTTATCATTGGGTTTATAATAGTGTCCTTGTCTGCGCTATAGGATAATGTTGGTGTTTATTTGTATATTTTAATGTGAAACACTTTATTATTATTTTTTTGTCCCAATATATATATATAAATTTAATTTGATCTAAAGATGTTTGGTGGTTTACACACACACACACGACGGCTTCACATTTCATGGCGCGTCTCCGTCTAATCAGATGAGATGAGATTAGATTGGTCTCCAATTTCATGGTTCAAACTCACTCAGTGAATCCTAATTGGTAAGTGTTTCTGGCAGCGTGACATTTACCCCATGCATCCAGCCAGCCAATGGAGTTGTGCCGCTGACTCTCGAGTCTCTACGATAGCCTTATGAGGATAATGGGCTGCAGATAAGACATCAAAGGGGCAGGGACAAATTAGCCATTGGGCCAGTGGGGGGGGCGGGCGTGGCCCCAGGGGCCCCCCTTGGCTCTCAGGGGCCCTTCGGGGGAAATTGGACCGTGAGGTACTATAGGTTTGACGCCCTGAAAAGGGCTCCTGGGACCCTCCATTGGCTGTTAATTTTTGTTACATTTAGGTTAAAAAGATGATAAAAAACTAAAATTCGCTATGGGGGGGCCCTGCAAATATTACCGGCCCAGCCAGGGGCCCCTCGTGGGGGTTAATCCGTCCCTGCAAAGGGGGCGTGAGCCCCATGCCCTTTGTATACCCGTCTGTAAAACACTTAAAGGGACACTTCACCCTTTTTGCAAAAAAATATATGTTAATGACGTTTAGAAGCTTTAGAACACTTTCCTGGGGGTCTTTATGTGTGTAATATGTGGTTTTAGATATTTTAGATTGTAGCAGTGAGCCTGTTGTCTCTGATGTCATGGACACTGGGCTCACTTCCTTCCTGGACTACATGTTGTCTCAGTAAGACAGCTCTCCCCCCTATCCACAAGGAGGAGCAGTGCACCAAAGAAATATGGGAATTGTAGTCCAGGAAGGTAGTGAGACCAGTGTCAATGACATCAGAGACAACAGGCTGACTGCTACAATCTAAAATATCTAAAACCACATTTTACACACATAAAGACCCCCAGGAAAGTGTTCTAAAGCTTCTAAACGACATTAACATATATTTTTTTGCAAAAAGGGTGAAGTGTCCCTTTAACTGCCCTTTTCCAGACCACGAACGCAGCGTTTTTACTACAGGGTGAAAGACACGCTAATAATGCCACGCCTTTCCTTGCCATACATACATGCAGCAGGAAGGCAGCATTCAGGAGAATATATTTTCAAATGGGGGGTCCGCAGGGGCCAATTACTGTCAATTTTGGGGGTCCTTGACGTGAAAAAGGTCTGGGAACCACTGCTCTTGTCACCATCCGCTCCTCGGACCGTGAACTTTGACTGTCCTTTTTTTTAGTTTGGACTATAATAATATGTATTTATGTCTTGTATATGTATTTGCTCTCGTATTCCTGACTGTTTCTCGTTGGTTTTGGTTTTCTGTTACTCTGTTGTTGCCTTAGTTTTGTGTATCTTATTTTGTAGTATTGTTCCTATAGTGTGTCCTGTCTTCCTATAGTTACTGTTACCTACCTTGTCTATCCTACCTTGTTATTTGTCAGTGTTTCCACCTGTGTCCTTTTAGTCCCCTAGCCTATCCTGTGTTTGATTGTGTTTTGAGTTCACCTGTGTCCCGTTACCCCCTGTCTATTTAAGCCCTTTGGTTTTGCCCTTTGGTTTGCAGCGTGTCCTTGTTGGTTCATAATATAGACCTCTGTCTAGTGAGTGTATATGTTTCGCTGTGCCTTTGTTTTGCCCTATCTTGGTTTAGTGAAATAAACACTTTGAAGATAGTCTGCTTTGCATCCTGTTGCCTGCTTTTGGGTCCACCCGTAATGCATTCCTGACAGCTCCACCAGTTATTGAGCGAGAACAGTTAACCCATTTAGACCTTAAGGCTGATTCTAAAAATAGGCTTCTACATTTACTATTGGTATACTTTGAGCTTGTAGATCTGCTATTTTTCAATAGCTAAAGCATAACATAACGTAAATAGGTTTTCAATGTAGCCTAATGGGTCCTGGCTGGGACGGCAGCTTATAGGGGCTTATACGTGAGCTTGTAGATCTGCTATTTTTCAATAGCTAAAGCATAACATAATAACGCTATAACACCATAAAAGGGGTTCCCGCCCCAGAATAAACCCAGAACCTTAAACCACCCGGTTGACAGCGTACTGTACCGGGGGCGGGTATAGGGGAATTATTATTCTTATTCTTATTCTTATTATTTTGTATGATTAATTCTTCAAACAGACTACACTGCCTTGCAGGCACTTGGTTATGCCCAAGTGCTTAACCAAGTACTTTATTTTTTTTAAATGTTTTTACTGCTGCGATATTTACTTCATTCTTTTGTAGTTTAATGGTTCTCCTGGGGACCAATAGGGGGGCAGATAAATATATACAGTTATACAGTATATATTTATAATATGTTCTCTCAGAACGAGAGTCACTGCAGCAGCAGCTGTTTTATTTTAGTTTTTCCTTTGCCCGCAAGACAAACCCGACAAAACTTTTTATTTTTAAGTCGTGACATTCAAACAATAAGCTGTGGCTGTTTTCCTATTTTCTTATAGCATTTATAATTGTCTGTTTCAAGTTGTCTCTCCACCAGGCCGAAGGCGTGGGGAGAGAGTAGTGGGCTGTATTCTGCGTGTCTTAAGTATACCAGGTCTTATTCCCTATAACTTGAGTAAACTCAAGACCTGGAGGCGTGGTCAATGCTCTTTGGCCACGCAGAATAGCCAAATGGCATTGATCACGCCTCCAGGCCTTTAGTTTACTCAAATTAGGGAATAAGACCTGGTACTTATAAGACACGCAAAATACAGCCCACTATGTTTTGCACTCCATCCGTGTGTGTGTGTGTGTGTACGTGTGTGCGGTGTCAATTTAACAAAGCAGACGATCAGAAATCAGCAGAGAGTGAGCGACGTTTGTGCTGCTCTATGTCGTGTTGAAGTGGACTGACTCAGACCCAGACTACTCTATGCCGTGTTGAAGTGGACTGACTCAGACCCAGACTACTCTATGTCGTATTGAAGTGGACTGACTCAGACCCAGACTACTCTATGCCGTATTGAAGTGGACTGACTCAGACCCAGACTACTCTATGCCGTGTTGAAGTGGACTGACTCAGACCCAGACTACTCTATGCCGTGTTGAAGTGGACTGACTCAGACCCAGACTACTCTATGTCGTATTGAAGTGGACTGACTCAGACCCAGACTACTCTATGCCGTGTTGAAGTGGACTGACTCAGACCCAGACTACTCTATGCCGTGTTGAAGTGGACTGACTCAGACCCAGACTACTCTATGCCGTATTGAAGTGGACTGACTCGGACCCAGACTACTCTATGCCGTATTGAAGTGGACTGACTCAGACCCAGACTACTCTATGCCGTATTGAAGTGGACTGACTCAGACCCAGACTACTCTATGTCGTATTGAAGTGGACTGACTCGGACCCAGACTACTCTATGTCGTATTGAAGTGGACTGACTCAGACCCAGACTACTCTATGCCGTATTGAAGTGGACTGACTCAGACCCAGACTACTCTATGTCGTATTGAAGTGGACTGACTCAGACCCAGACTACTCTATGCCGTATTGAAGTGGACTGACTCAGACCCAGACTACTCTATGTCGTATTGAAGTGGACTGACTCAGACCCAGACTACTCTATGTCGTATTGAAGTGGACTGGCTCGGACCCAGACTACTCTATGCCGTATTGAAGTGGACTGACTCAGACCCAGACTACTCTATGTCGTATTGAAGTGGACTGACTCAGACCCAGACTACTCTATGTCGTATTGAAGTGGACTGACTCGGACCCAGACTACTCTATGTCGTATTGAAGTGGACTGACTCAGACCCAGACTACTCTATGCCGTATTGAAGTGGACTGACTCAGACCCAGACTACTCTATGCCGTATTGAAGTGGACTGACTCAGACCCAGACTACTCTATGCCGTATTGAAGTGGACTGACTCAGACCCAGACTACTCTATGCCGTATTGAAGTGGACTGACTCTGACCCAGACTACTCTATGTCGTATTGAAGTGGACTGACTCGGACCCAGACTACTCTATGCCGTGTTGAAGTGGACTGACTCAGACCCAGACTACTCTATGTCGTATTGAAGTGGACTGACTCGGACCCAGACTACTCTATGTCGTATTGAAGTGGACTGACTCGGACCCAGACTACTCTATGTCGTATTGAAGTGGACTGACTCGGACCCAGACTACTCTATGTCGTATTGAAGTGGACTGACTCGGACCCAGACTACTCTATGTCGTATTGAAGTGGACTGACTCGGACCCAGACTACTCTATGTCGTATTGAAGTGGACTGACTCGGACCCAGACTACTCTATGCCGTATTGAAGTGGACTGACTCGGACCCAGACTACTCTATGCCGTATTGAAGTGGACTGACTCGGACCCAGACTACTCTATGTCGTATTGAAGTGGACTGACTCGGACCCAGACTACTCTATGTCGTATTGAAGTGGACTGACTCGGACCCAGACTACTCTATGCCGTATTGAAGTGGACTGACTCAGACCCAGACTACTCTATGTCGTGTTGAAGTGGACTGACTCAGACCCAAACTACTCTATGTCGTATTGAAGTGGACTGACTCGGACCCAGACTACTCTATGTCGTATTGAAGTGGACTGACTCAGACCCAGACTACTCTATGTCGTATTGAAGTGGACTGACTCGGACCCAGACTACTCTATGTCGTATTGAAGTGGACTGACTCGGACCCAGACTACTCTATGCCGTATTGAAGTGGACTGACTCAGACCCAGACTACTCTATGTCGTATTGAAGTGGACTGACTCGGACCCAGACTACTCTATGCCGTATTGAAGTGGACTGACTCGGACCCAGACTACTCTATGTCGTATTGAAGTGGACTGACTCAGACCCAGACTACTCTATGTCGTATTGAAGTGGACTGACTCGGACCCAGACTACTCTATGTCGTATTGAAGTGGACTGACTCAGACCCAGACTACTCTATGTCGTATTGAAGTGGACTGACTCGGACCCAGACTACTCTATGTCGTATTGAAGTGGACTGACTCGGACCCAGACTACTCTATGTCGTATTGAAGTGGACTGACTCAGACCCAGACTACTCTATGTCGTATTGAAGTGGACTGACTCGGACCCAGACTACTCTATGCCGTATTGAAGTGGACTGACTCGGACCCAGACTACTCTATGTCGTATTGAAGTGGACTGACTCGGACCCAGACTACTCTATGTCGTATTGAAGTGGACTGACTCGGACCCAGACTACTCTATGTCGTATTGAAGTGGACTGACTCGGACCCAGACTACTCTATGTCGTATTGAAGTGGACTGACTCGGACCCAGACTACTCTATGCCGTATTGAAGTGGACTGACTCGGACCCAGACTACTCTATGTCGTATTGAAGTGGACTGACTCGGACCCAGACTACTCTATGTCGTATTGAAGTGGACTGACTCGGACCCAGACTACTCTATGTCGTATTGAAGTGGACTGACTCGGACCCAGACTATAGACCCAGATATAAGATGTTGTCCACAATTCCATGCCGTGTTGATGTTGGTACAGTATAACCGTTAGGAGAGATAACAGCTGGCCAACGTTGATCGAAATAACAGTTATTTATAATGCATTCCACCTGAGCAAGTGATTCAGTGATTATGATGATTGAAATGGGCTTAACTGTCAGAGAATGTCTTTTTTTTATCAGCTTGCAGAGCTGAGCCTGTACAGTATCAGGCAACTCATACTTCAACACTTCTCTTCCAACACTTTTTGCACACACACACACACACACACACACACACTGTGTTATTTTGTTGTGTTGGAAATAATTAAATTGCTGCAAGCGGATATAATAATATTATATGACTTATGAGTCATTGACTTGTTTGTTTCCCTCATGAGAACTTTGAGAAGCATGTTGTCACCATGCCAACCTGCCACCTCGTCCACTGCACGCGTCCAAAATAGCAGCCTGTATACTGTAGGTGTCGCGTCGTGCGTGCGTCAGCCATTATCACAGCATGTACAGTACAGTACAGTACAGTACAGTACAGTACAACCAATGGTGGTGGTCGATGATGAAAAAAACCTGTAGAGACCGAGAGTCCACAAATAAATGAAGAACTTCTACGGATGGAGAGCCTCATGCTGACGACGGTATATTAGTCACAAATAATAATAATAATACACTTCCGGAAAAATGCTCCATGGCTGTCGTCGCCCGCTGTTAACCCATTCTGACCTGAGATCAGATTCATACGAGGTTTCCACTGGACACACACACTGGTCTGATTAACCCCATTCTGACCTGAGATCAGATTCTAAAAAATGTCAGTCGTTCTTCGATTTTTCAAAAATAGCAGATCTACAAGCTCGTAGCGCGCCACTCGGTGGCGCGCTACGAGCTTGTAGATCTGCTGTTTTTCAATAGCTTAAAGCATAACATGATGCTATAACACCAAAATGTGTTCCCGTTCAGAATAGGTTAAAGGGACACTTCACCCTTTTTGCAAAAAAATAATATGTTAATGACGTTTAGAAGCTTTAGATCACTTTCCTGGGCGTCTTAATTTATGTGTGTAATATGTGGTTTTAGATATTCTAGATTGTAGCAGTGAGCCCAGTGTCTCTGATGTCATGGACACTGGTCTCACTCACTACCTTCCTGGACTACAATTCCCATAATGCTTTGGTGCACTGCTCCTCCTTGTGGATAGGGGGAGAGCTGTCTTACTGAGACAACATGTAGTTGTCCTTTAGTCCTTCCTGGAAGAAAAGGATTTAGAAGACATTTGTAGAATGTCGTCCTCAGTCCAAAATGGGTTAATACTGGGCCGTGGTGGAAAGTAACTATCATTTATTTTACTTAAGAACAAATTTGAGGTACTTGTCTTGATAATTTACAATGTCCGATACTTCTATACTGCGACGCATTGTGAGCTTGTAGATCTGCTGTCTTCAAAAGGTTTTTGAGTGGTGCAGCCACTCCAAGGAACAGCAATGTCCGTGTTCACCTATATGTGACGTTGATTCATGAGCATATGAGTACCAGTAGGGGCGCTGTTGTGCCAGAAGCAGAGAGAGATAGTATTAGTGCTGCACTGTTGCCTGCTAATAATAATAATAATAAAACTTTATTTGTATAGCACCTTTCATGACATGAAATGCAGCTCAAAGTGCTTTACAGAGCGATGGAGAAAAAATAAAATAAAAGCAAGGCAACGACATTAAAAAACAAGCAGTAATGCAATACAGTGAGGACATGAATAACAACAATAAAAAATAAAAGATCAATTAAAAGCAATGTTGTAGAAGTGGGTCTTGAGCATGTGCTTTAAAAATGTCTACAGAGGTAGACATTATGCTAATGAGAGAGAGAGAGAGAGAGAGAGAGAGAGAGAGAGAGAGAGAGGGGAGTTGCACCCTGCCCTACTCTATCTAGGGGAGTTGCTCTGCCCTCCAGGCCGTGCGGCTGATGGACACACATGGTACAGTAGTATGTATACAGTAACCCTTTCACAATGAGCTATGAATAGCATTAATTAATGCCTGGAGGAGGAGGAGCCATAAAGCATTGCTGTTTCCAGAAGAGACGGGTGGATCAGTTTGTTTACGCGAGACGCGGAGAGAGAGACAGACTATTATGTTTAGCAACATGTGTTTGTGCGAGTGTGTAGTGTGTGTGTGTGTGTGTGTGTGTGTGTGTGTGTGTGTGTGTGTGTGTGTGTGTGTGCGTGTGTGTGTGTAGTGTGTGTGTGTGTGTGTGTGTGTGTAGTGCGTTCGTTGCGTGCGTGGCTTGTGTGACCCCGTCCACCGGTGCTCTTCTCTTCCACCCTGGGGCCATTCTGCTCTTCTTTGACATGTTGCTCTGAACAACATATATTCAGATGGGGGTCTGTGGCCAAATACAGATAATTCCACCAGAGGCTGCGCCATTCTGACAGCATGGATATAATCCACAACAATCTGTTTAAGGCTACCTTGATGAAGGCTTCAGTCAGGACCCAAACGCTGTTGGCCCTTGTTTTGGTCTTCATGTTACACACCTGTCTCTTTGTACAATATATGCAAAGGGCTTGTATATAAATTACATTCTACAATTTAAAAAAAATCACCCATGCATTTGGGGTCCTCGTTTACCACACCATGCACCAGAATGTGACAATAATACTCAAGTATAAAGTACATGTACTTCAACGTTGTACTTCAAAGTACAGTATACTTAAATGTGCAGTTTATATACTTTAGTTTCCACCGCTGCTGTTTTGATTGGCTGAATGCGTGGCTGGCTGTTTGGTGAACGGACCAACGGGTGGCCTGGCTGGTGGATTCTATAACTGTGCATGGATGACATGGTGCATTAACCCATTCTGAACGGGAAACCCCTTTTGGTGTTTTTAAAGCATTATAGGTTATGCTTCAGCTATTGAAAAATAGCAGATCTACAAGCTCGTAGCGCGGCACCGAGTGCCGCGCTATACGAGCTTGTGAGTCTGCTATTTTAGAAAAATCTCGAAAATGTATAGGCGCAAATCTTTGAATGTTTATTTTCTTTCAGAGCGAACGTTTTTTTAACTCAAATCTTTTTGCTTCCGTGCATGAACAACATATTTTCAGATGGGGGTCGGCGGCTCATATAACCTTTGGGGATCCGACTGACATAGAAAACATGGGTTAATTATGTTGGTGGTTTATATAAACATGGGTTATAGTCAGAAAACTGTCAGCATTTAGAAGGAATGTGTGGAATCGTCCTCAGGTCTAAATAGGTTAAGTATAACATGACATTAGTGATGCCTCCTTGTCCCATACTGTACTATACGGTATGAAATGCATTGTTATATTATTAGCTATAAATGCCTGGAGGAGCCACGATATGCCAGCGTTGCTCTTTGTGTGCGTTGACTTATACAATATAAGGTCAAGGACAGCATTACGGTTACATATACTGTACTGTGACACAGTGGTGTTCAACCTCATATCAAGGTCCATTATTCACTGCTCATTCATTATTCATGGGGTATTTTTTGTTATCGTTGGATCAGATATTGTCCACTGCAATGTATTTTTTTTATTATATATATATATATATGTTTTATCTCACATATATATTCATTTTGTACTCATCCTTATAGGACCCCAAATCACACCGTAGAAAGCATGAGTGTCTATTTCAAACAAAGTGTTTTTGGACTGGGGGGGGTCATATTTTGACAGCAGGAATTGCCTTTCATAAGTTCAGTCTTTGAATCTTGGTGTATAAGAAGACTTTTACTTTTTTTTTTTACTTTCCTTCAGTGTAATTTTGGTCACTTTTCTGACCGCACCATTTCAGTGAGTGGATGTGTGGAATTCAGCCATCTTTGCCCACCCTCATTACCGTTGAGTTCTTGGCTTTTCTGTTTTCTCAGTTGCATCAATATTTTCATACTTTAGAACAAGCCATATTATCGCCTCTTATAAAGAGGCGCACGCACGCACGCACCGACGCACGCACGCACGCACGCACGCACGCACGCACGCACGCACGCACGCAGATGCATCTTGTATGAATGTGAAGTTGATTAAGGCGTCAGTTGATTTCCGTTCAAAGTCCATAATTCCCGGTCTTTAAAACTAGAACTGCTGCTGCAGATATACGTATTGTCAAGAAAGAAAGAAATTCTGGGCAGCACAAAGTATGTATTGTAGACAGACAGACAGACAGACAGACAGACAGACAGACATGGACTTTATGGTTCCGGCGAGGGAAATTCAGTTGACGCAGGAAACAGGAGAACAGATGCAGATAGGGCTAAAGAGAGTAATAATAATTAACGACTGACATTTTTAGAATCTGATCTCAGGTCAGAATGGTGAGGTGACCACCGCTCCGTTGGTGAGCTGACCATTGCTCCGGTGGTGAGGTGACCACCGCTCCGGTGGTGAGCTGACCATTGCTCTGGTGGTGAGGTGACCACCGCTCCGGTGGTGAGGTGACCACCGCTCCGGTGGTGAGCTGACCATTGCTCTGGTGGTGAGGTGACCACCGCTCCGGTGGTGAGGTGACCACCGCTCCGGTGGTGAGGTGCCCACCGCTCCGGTGGTGAGGTGCCCACCGCTCCGGTGGTGAGGTGACCACCGCTCCGGTGGTGAGGTGACCACCGCTCCGGTGGTGAGGTGACCACCGCTCCGGTGGTGAGCTGACCACCGCTCCGGTGGTGAGGTGACCACCGCTCCGGTGGTGAGGTGACCACCGCTCCGGTGGTGAGGTGACCACCGCTCCGGTGGTGAGGTGACCACCGCTCCGGTGGTGAGGTGACCACCGCTCCGGTGGTGAGCTGACCACCGGAGCTGAAATAACGTTGAGCGGTGGTGAGTAAAAACAGAGAGAAGGGCTGGAGCGGTGGCGGTGGTTTGCTCTTCACCGCGGCTCAGTGACGTCATGTTGTAGTTCGGTGGTCACCTCAGTGACGTCATGTTGTAGTTTGGTGGTCACCTCAGTGATGTCATGTTGTAGTTCGGTGGTCACCTCAGTGACGTCATGTTGTAGTTCGGTGGTCACCTCAGTGAGCCTTTACTCGCTATAGCGAGTAACAGGTTTAATGTTTTGTTGTTAGTTAAATTGTTTGTTTTAAAAAAACGCCATTGACAATGAAGGGAATTTATAATGTTTGTTTTACATCATCATGTTGTATAAGTTGATAAGAGCGCCCCTCACTTCACACAGGTGTGATTTTTATTTTATCCAGGAACAGTAGCAGAGCATCGAGCAGCGCACGCACGCACGCACGCACACACACACTCTCTAAATACGGATTGTGGGTTATTATGGCAGATGACATGGGCCATATCGGATGACGTTTACCGTTAATATCAAATGTTCTTTCCCGAGTACCATTATATACTGTATGGATGATTTACTGTTACTTACTGACGGATGGTTATTTACAGTAATATAGGTTATTATATTCACTCTAATGTATGTGTGAAGAGAAACACTCTGGACTCTCCGTCTCATATATTCCCCACTGGGTGGAATTAATCAATGCAGTAGACTGCTATACTGAATTACTTATGCTCCACTACCACTGCTAATGTGGTAATCATGTGTTTTAAATCAGCGGTCCCCAAAGTGGGGGGCCTTGGGGGAGTTCCAGGGGGGTCCCCGCAGCTAAATGATCGTTATAGGAACATAATGGACCATAATGGAACCAAATGGACCCGTTTGTACACTTTACTCTCTGTCATACTCTGTATGTCGTTAAATGGACGATTCTATACCTTCCAAAGTCCTGACAGTTTTCCAAAAAAAAACAACCTGTGTTTCTTCTGTGTCAGTCGTTCTCAAACATTTTCATGTCAAGGACCCCCAAAAATATATATGTAATTGGGCCGCCGACCCCCATCTGAAAATATGTAGTTCCAGTGAACCCCCCCCCCCCCCAAAAGCAAAGATTTTGAGTTAAAAACGTTCACTCTGAAAGAACACGTGCGCGCACACACACACACACACACACACACACACACACACACACACACACACACACACACACACACACACACACACACACGTGTCCACATGCACACACATTGACATACTGACCAGGGACTGACCCCCCCAATCCAACCCTTTGATGCTGAGTGTCAAGCAGAGCAGGGAGTCACTGGGTCCCATTTTTACAGTCTTTGGTATAATGTGACCCGGCCGGGGATCGAACCCCCGACCTCCCAGTCTCAGGGCGGACACTCTATAACCACAAGGACACTGAGCTGGTACACATTAGAATGACTCATGCATTTAAATGGGATTCCTCATCATTAAGTATACGCTTTGGTTATGTATGGATCCAAAATGCTTCCATGTCTAACAATCATTATCTCCTCCAGGCCAAAGGTCAGGGTCTCTCTGTGTCTGTGTGTGTGCGTGTGCGTGTGCGTGCGTGTGCGTGTGCGTGTGCGTGTGTGTGTGTGTGTGTGTGTGTGTGTGTGTGTGTGTGTGTGTGTGTGTGTGCGCGCGTGTGTGTCGGACCACTACCAGTTGACCTGTAGTATAGTCTCATGGTCGGGGGGGTAGGACCAAGTCTCATGGGATTTGGGATTTGTTTATAAACATTTTGGTATTTGTTTATAAACATTTGTGATTTGTTTATAAACATTTTGGTATTTGTTTATAAACATTTGTGATTTGTTTATAAACATTTGTGATTTGTTTATAAACATTTGTGATTTGTTTATAAACATTTGGGATTTGTTTACAAACATTTGGGATTTGTTTATAAACATTTGGGATTTGTAAGTCTCATGGGGGGGGTAGGACCACTACCAGTTGACCTGTAGTAAGTCTCATGGTCGGGGGGGTAGGACCAAGTCTCATGGGATTTGGGATTTGTTTATAAACATTTTGGTATTTGTTTATAAACATTTGTGATTTGTTTATAAACATTTGTGATTTGTTTATAAACATTTTGGGATTTGTTTATAAACATTTGGGATTTGTTTACAAACATTTGGGATTTGTTTATAAACATTTGGGATTTGTAAGTCTCATGGGGGGGGTAGGACCAGCAGGGCCGGTTCTAGGCATAGGCGAACTAGGCGGTCGCCTAGGGCCTCAACCACTGAGGGGGCCTCGTCACAGGGAGAAGATTTTTTTTTTCATGTATCCCTTACATGGGCTACTGGCCACATGTGGCCCCCACCTAGCTTCTTAATTTTGATCTCAAAGTGTCCGGCGTGGCAAAGCAGGAGGGGGGGGGGGGCTCTGTATAATATGTTGCCTAGGGCCTCAAAAGGCCTAGAACCGGCACTGTTTGTGTGTGTGTGTGTGTGTGTGTGTGTGTGTGTGTGTGTGTGTGTGTGTGTGTGTGTTTTCAAAAGATATTTGAAAGTGTTCGCAAAATGTTGAATCTGCCTCATCAGGCTAAAACAGGGAAACGGGAGGGAGAGGGAGACGGATTCGATATATATTCAAATGACGTGCCAGTATTAGTCGCGTAGCTTTGGGCTATGACTCATCCTTTGCCTGCAGGGGAGTTTATTTTAGGTTGTTTATTTAAGCTATTGTTTGAATATTAATAAGGCCACTAAAACAACAGCTTGGGACTGAAATAAAAACCATTTTTGGAACGCAACTGTTATTTTTCCATCTCCTGAAAAGCTCCAACGACATGCTTCATCTACTGGACATAATTCATCCGTAATATTTAATACATTTAGGCCTGACGTGTTCGCTCTGAAAGAATATATATACCTATTCAAAGATTTGTTTTGCCGCATTTCTACGATTTTTCAAAAAATAGCAGACCTACAAGCTCATAGCGCGCCACTCGGTGGCGCGCTATGAGCTTGTAGATCTGCTGTTTTTCAATAGCTTAAAGTATGACTTAATGCTTGAAACACCAAAAGGGGTTTTCCCGCCCCAGAATGGGTTAATACCAACGACGTATACATTTTGCACGGGTATAAGTTCATCTTGCATTACTATAGTAATTATGAAATTATGACCCATATCCCATTATTTGCAGGGTCATAATTTATCTGCCGATACGGTTTCTATTGTGGGTTTAAACAGTATATCTATCTATAACTAGCTGACAAACGTGTTTCTAAAATAGTTTGTTGTGTCGAAAGGACAAGGGCTACTACACAAGCTTAACTTCAGGCATGTGACGATATATATATCTCTCTGCCAGGGATATTTTCACACTGTGATTTATAGAGACAGATTGAAGCAGAGATGCTGCCACGCCCCCATTCCCATCCAACTATCGAAATAACTTGTGTTTGGGCCGTTACCAAGGGCAAGAGAGCACTGTGCACTGTCCAATTTGAGCCCAAATCATGCACTTCGTCTGCGCAATTACCATCGGATGTGAGATGCGGTTTCTGGACAGAGTGAAAAGGTCTTGTTGTTGGACATTAACCCATTCTGACCGGGCACCCATTTTGGTGTTAGCATCATGTTATGCTTTACCTATTGAAAAATAGCAGATCTACAAGCTCGTAGCGCGCCACCGAGTGGCGCGATACGAGCTTGTAGGTCTGCTATTTTTTGAAAAATTCGAAGAGCGACTGACATTTTTAGAATCTGATCTCAGGTCAGAATGGGTTAATCAGACCAGAGTGTGTCCAGTGGAAACCTCGTATGAATCTGATCTCAGGTCAGAATGGGTTAAAAAAAGTTTCTAATGGAGGTGAAATTGAAGGCAGGACATTGTGGTCTAATGGTTGGAAAAGCAAACTCGCCGGGTTGAATCCGTAGATGGAAAATTGGGGCACAAAAAAAAAAGCAGCTGCCCCGTGGGCGACCTGCAGCCATATACTGTACTGTACTGTACCCAGTAATGTATTCTTCTGTACAGTCCGAGGGGACGCTAATATATTAACCCATTTTGACCTGAGATCAGATTCTAAAAATGTCCTGACAGTTTTCTGAAAAAGCCATGTTTCTATGTCAGTCGTTCTGAGATTTTTCAAAAATAGCAGACCTATGAAGGCAATTTCAAGAATAGCATTCTTTATGGCCGATGCGGCCTATTCCGATTATAGCCTACTACCGATTGATCATGAATCCCTACCGATAACCCATTATATACTGTATAGTCCACAGAATGTCGGCATTCGTGCAAAGTCATGTCCTTTTGTGTTAATTCAACTTAGAGAGTTTACAAGTGGACCCACAAGGGTTCATTTGGTATACCTATACAAGCGCGCTATGAGCTTGTAGATCTGCTATTTTTCAATAGCTAAAGCATAACATAATGCTGACACCAAAAGGGGTTCCCGCCCCAAAAGGGGTTAGTTAAACTCTTGTTGATTAGGTGATATAAAACAAACAGTGCCAACACTAAACATTAAATGCCATTAACAATAAAGAGACAACATGACGTAATGAGGGACAATATGACGTTCATTTTCCCTTCATTGTCAATGGCGTTTTTAAAACAAACCTTGAACTAAAAACAAACGTTACACCTGTATACAGGAGTATAATATATATAAAATATAGTAGACTGCATATTGCATATAAGGCTGATTGATCATAGCACACCATGTTGTAAGAAATGCAGCTGCAGCTAATGATAATTATGAATGGCAGTATGTGTTAGATTTAGGTCAGTATAGTATTGACGATTCTATTGACTAAACTATGTCTCTGCTTATGTACTTTGGCTCTGGTGCTCTCACAATCCCTCAGCTAGAAGAATCTGTTGTAATCGCGCTCTCTCCCTTTGGCGTCAGTTGTTGATATTAAAGGACGATATTGAATCGCTATAAACATACAGCTGGTATAGGCTATCACCAACAGACTGGAACGTTGTAGTATTACAGAGGCCTTTTTTTGGGGCGGTTATGGACAACCGTGCAGGGTCCGATCGACACCGGCCACTGCACCCCCTGTGGTGGTGTGGAACACTGCCCCCCTGTGGTGGTGTGGAACACTGCACCCCCTGTGGTGGTGTGGAACACTGCCCCCCCTGTGGTGGTGTGGAACACTGCACCCCCTGTGGTGGTGTGGAACACTGCACCCCCTGTGGTGGTGTGGAACACTGCACCCCCTGTGGTGGTGTGGAACACTGCACCCCCTGTGGTGGTGTGGAACACTGCACCCCCTGTGGTGGTGTGGAACACTGCACCCCCTGTGGTGGTGTGGAACACTGCACCCCCTGTGGTGGTGTGGAACACTGCACCCCCTGTGGTGGTGTGGAACACTGCACCCCCTGTGGTGGTGTGGAACACTGCCCCCCTGTGGTGGTGTGGAACACTGCACCCCCTGTGGTGGTGTGGAACACTGCACCCCCTGTGGTGGTGTGGAACACTGCACCCCCTGTGGTGGTGTGGAACACTGCACCCCCTGTGGTGGTGTGGAACACTGTCCCCCTGTGGTGGTGTGGAACACTGCACCCCCTGTGGTGGTGTGGAACACTGTCCCCCTGTGGTGGTGTGGAACACTGCACCCCCTGTGGTGGTGTGGAACACTGCACCCCCTGTGGTGGTGTGGAACGCGTGTGTCGTGGGGCCAACGGTTCTGCAGTCATGTGGATTACTATAGGGCCCCTTTTCCACCGGTTGGTTCCCAATGGGAACCGGGTTCAGTTCTTTTCCACCGGTTGGTTCCCAGTGGGAACCGGTTCAGTTCTTTTCCACCGGTTGGTTCCCAGTGGGAACCGGTTCAGTTCTTTTCCACCGGTTGGTTCCCAATGGGAACCGGGTTCAGTTCTTTTCCACCGGTTGGTTCCCAATGGGAACCGGTTCAGTTCTTTTCCACCGGTTGGTTCCCAATGGGAACCGGGTTCAGTTCTTTTCCACCGGTTGGTTCCCAATGGGAACGGTGTTCAGTTCTTTTTGGTTTTTAGTCCATGAGCCAGACCTCCAAATTTGGAACGTTAATTATGAATTGAGTGGAGCAAAACCATAACTATATATTAGATTGTTATCACCATGCGACTTCTCCAGTTGAGCACTTACACAAAGACAATCATTTATTTCATCACACTTTTTTTACATTTTTTAATATGCAAATGAGGCATTATGTAGGAAGATAATCGAAAACATGAAAAAGCTACTATACTGTGGAAGGGTTATCATGTATTAATTTACTTGTATTGATCCTATAAACAATTTAATATATTCGTTTTTCCCACCAATTCTGGAGCTCTGGCTCATGGACTAAGAACCAAAAAGAACTGAACCGGTTCCCACTGGGAACCAACCGGTGGAAAAGAGCTGGCCACAGACAGCCAGAGGTGCATTTAGATAGATACCGTAGTCAGATAGATAGATAGATAATACGAGTAAGACGCGCGAACGCGGGAAGCGAACGCAGATCGTAAATTGCAATAACAATTAGAATAAATTGTGTCCATATATGGGCACAAACGGGGCCAGGTCCACAACAAACAAATCACTGGCCCCTTTTGTGCCCATATATGGAGCTGAGTGGACCTGGCCCCTTTTGTGCCCATATATGGAGCTGAGTGATTGCTGGTGCAACACACTCCATATTTGGATAGCGGGACAGACACACAGACAGACAGACAGACAGACAGACATGATCTGCTAGGTCTCATAGTAAGTGCTCATTGCGTTCGCAATCACTGCGTTCGCAATTATTTGTATACTTTATTTGTATTTCTTCTTAATGACCATCTAAGGCTATACTGAATCATGTAGTCATGGGTTAGTGGTGGGTTTGAGTTGGGGGGAGCAGCCTTTGTGTATGTCCTTATTGTTTATTGTATGTTGTATGTTGCGCTTTGAGGAACCCCTTGAAAACGGGTCGAAGCAACTCAAGGGACTCTAGTATAGTGGCATTTCTAAATAAATGAATAAACAGCTGGCATTATACAGTAGCTAAAAACTATCTTGCATCGCACTTAACCCATTCTGAACGGGAACCCGTTTTGGTGTCGGCATCATGTCATGCTTTAGCTATTGAAAAATAGCAGATCTACAAGCTCGTAGCGCGCCACTCGGTGGCGCGCTACGAGCTTGTAGATCTGCTATTTTAGAAAAATCGAAGAACGACTGACATTTTTTAGAATCTGATCTCAGGTCAGAATGGGTTAATCAGACCAGTGTGTGTCCTATAGTGGAAACCTCGTATGAATCTGATCTCAGGTCAGAATGGGTTAATAATTTGAGTCAGACATAAATTGTCTCAAAGTTCTCGGCAGAAGCGGCACACGGAGGCGAGATGTGTGGGTGCATGAGGTTTTGCAGAATAATCAAATCAATAATGAATACATGCATAATTATACCAAAAAAAACACACCAAGTGCAACTCGGAGAGCCTGCCAACGCGCCGCACAGCAACAACTATAATTGATGGTTATGTTTATGTACTGCTATTCAACCAACGCTGCGTCTGTCTGCTCATGCTCAGACAATCAAATCTATTGTCACATATTTAGTATTTATCAGGAACAAATTCAGCCTAGACTGAGCCTAATAAAGGCTGTATTTTGCGTGTCTTAAGTACCAGGTCTTATTCCCTATAACTTGAGTAAACTAACTAAAGACCTGGAGGTTGTGATCAATGCCATTTGGATATTCTGAGTGGCCAAAGAGCATTGACCACGCCTCCAGGTCTTTAGTTTACTCAAGTTATAGGGAATAAGACCTGGTACTTAAGACACGCAAAATACAGCCCTTAAAGAGTTTTGTACAGTATGCCCCGTTTTACATACAATAACAAATATGTTACTGTAAGCTGCTAATATAGTGGCTGGAGAGGGTAACGTATTCTAAATTATTAAAGTGTGAAGTTATACCAGCAAGTCTGTCAGTGGATTAATATACAAGTTTTAATTTGATTGTATTTGTTTCTTATTATCGTCCTGTTTACTTCACCACAAATTAAGAAGGTTAGATGTTGTTTAGACAGATTTAAGCTGATATCCTTGTTGATCGTGACCCATTTGTTGCCTGGCTATTAGCCCTGAAACATGACTGCCATGATGATTATCATGACAGTCATGACTTAACTGCACCCTGTTTTTGGCACTCGCTACATTTACAACTTTTACGTATATATAAACATTCAGATTTCAAATATAAAGTACTCACAATTTGTCCCACGGGTGTTAGTTAGTTGCAGCACCAGCGATTAGAATTTCTGCATCCCGCGTTGTTTAATAAAAAGCATTTTTATCCGAGCGCCCCGGCTACTTTTTTCAAACGGGGTTCGTTCGGGAAATCCACAGTTGCACACCGGGAGCGCACTCGCCTATTAGTCTGTATTGGGCAGGGCGGTCAGCGTACCTATATCGAACACACCGAGTGCCACCCTCCTCCCGACCGATAGGGGGCGCGTACTTGAAAGCCAATGGCAAAATAACAGCTCGGATGAAAATGCTTTTTATTAAACAACGCGGGATGCAGAAATTCTAATCGCTGGAGCAGCAACTAACTAACACCCGTGGGACAAATTGTGAGTACTTTATATTTGAAATCTGAATGTTTATATTATACGTAAAGGTTGTAAATGTAGCGAGCGCCAAAAACAGGGTGAAGTTAAGCCTTGACTCTCGTATGAATACGAGAGTCATGAACCATATAGCTGCCTGGCTATAGGGTTCATGATTTAAGATGATATCCTTAGTTGATCGTAACCCTTATCATTTGTTGCCTGGATATAGGGTTCATGATTTAAGATGATATCCTTAGTTGATCGTAACCCTTATCATTTGTTGCCTGGATATAGGGTTCATGATTTAAGATGATATCCTTAGTTGATCGTATAACCCTTATCATTTGTTGCCTGGATATAGGGTTCATGATTTAAGATGATATCCTTAGTTGATCGTAACCCTTATCATTTGTTGCCTGGAGGTTCATGATTTAAGATGATATCCTTAGTTGATCGTAACCCTTATCATTTGTTGCCTGGCTGTAGGGTTCATGCCATGTCATCTGATCTTGCACTTTCACTCTTATATAAGAGCATCTGCTGAATGACTATAAATGCCGGTAATTGTAAATTGATCCTGGCAAATAGGTACTACAGAACTACAGCCAGATGGGATACACTTTGCATTTAAATAACTATGGCGCCCATAATAAGGATGAATGGCTGTAATTCTTGTCCCAGATTATGGGCCCGATATGATCACCTGGACAACGCTCCACACGACCCAAACTCTTCTCCCTTCTGGCTCCAAGACTATTATGGAATGCACTTCCCATCACAGTCAGAACCGCAGAGTAGACTCACTTCCAAATCTTCCGCCGTATAGTCTGCTAACCCACCCAATGATATAATTCCCTTTGTTTTTGATGTATTTGATGCATTTATTTATTCATATATAAATTATAAATAAATGCACCATTTACTACTCTAGAGAGAGAGAGAGAGAGAGAGACAGAGAGACAGAGAGACAGAGAGAGACACAGATAGCGACAGAGAGAGAGAGAGAGAGACAGAGAGAGACACAGATAGCAACAGAGAGAGAGAGAGAGAGAGAGACAGAGAGACAGAGAGAGACACAGATAGCGACAGAGAGAGAGATAGCGAGAGAGAGAGAGACAGAGAGAGAGAGAGAGAGAGACAGAGAGAGAGACACAGATAGAGAGAGAGAGAGAGAGAGAGACACAGATAGCGATAGAGAGAGAGAGACATAGAGGAGCTATCTCTCTCTATTATTCCCCATGCGTTGACCTGAGCTTCACCTTATCGATTCATCTGGGCCGCATGTCATGGTCAGCCGTGTGTGTGTGTGTGTGTGTGTGTGTGTGTGTGTGTGTGTGTGTGTGTGTGTGTGTGTGGTGTGTGCCGTGTGTGTGCGTGTTTGTGACTGCATGGTGAGAGAGAGAGAGATTTAGTCCTTTAAATCTCAATATCTGAAAGAGAGAGAGAGAGAGAGAGAGAAGGAGAGAGAGAGCGAGAGAGAGAGAGAGAGAGAGAGAGAGAGCTGTGTGTGTCACAGTGTGTTGTCACACACACACACACACACACACACACACACACACACACACACACACACACAGAGGTGGTGGAGGAGGGACTACAGAGAACAGGTTAGTTGGAGCGCTCAATGAATCTCTCCCACAGTGACTTCCTTGCGCGCGTGTGGAAGCTGTGTGTGTGTGGTGCTGCTGTCTCTCTGCACGCGTTCAGAGTGGCCGTCTCTCTCTCTCGCTCTCTCTCTCACACACACACACACACACACACACACACACACACACCTCGCGGCTGACTTTTCGACTTGAGGGAGAGAAAGTGTATTGGGTCAAAACTCAACACGCACACACACACACACACACAAACAGCCGCGGCTACAACCACAACACAGCAGGCAGCGGCGCAGTTCCTCTTATACTTCTTCATTTCATTTCATCTCAATCTTTTCTTTTAACGGATTTATTTACCACCCAGTTCAACAACTAGACAAAATGTAACGGCTACACGGTTCAGGGTTTTCTTTTTTTTTTAAGACGGTATATAGGCTATTATAATCCTCGTGATATTTTTGGAGCATGTTTTTAGGACCTGGCGTCGTCCGAGTCGTCGCAGAGAAATGGTGAGTTGTAGCCTACGATATATCTTATCTTTTTACAGCGTTTTACAGAGTTTATGTTTAAATGTTATGTTTGTGTTGCGTCCATGTTATATGGGACTCGTTCTCTCTGTCACAGAGAGAGAGAGACACTGCTGTGTTGACTGTCTGTTGTTATTGCTGCTCGGTCGGTATCGAATGTTTTGGAATATTGGGAAAACATTCCATATGGTCTTTTTATTTCGTTTACATACAGTGTTGTTCTCGGAGAGAGAGAGAGAGAGAGAGAGAGAGAGAGGACTGGGATTATTGTTATTATTAGTGGTTGATTTGAACAGGTTATTTAATTATCGGCTGCTATCGATTATGTTCATGATTGGTTGACACCTGCGCTCTGCAGCGCTCTGTTCTGTAGCCTAGTATAGGCTATCAGTTAAAAAGTGCTCTTAATCGAAACCACCTGCGCTCCGAACTGAGTGAGGATATAGGCTATTATTAAAATACAACGCGCGTTTCGTTTTCATCTCCTGGACTATTACAAGTTTACTTTATAGGACAAAAGTGTCGGTGCCATTTAGTGTCTACTTTATGGCATGCATATTGAGGCTGTAAATCATGACAATGACTTTTTTAACTTGGTCTCTAGTCTGACGGTGTGGTGTGTCTTTCTCTTTGGCAATGTTGGCAACTTGGCATTAACTGTATATACCCAAACGAAGTTTGTAGACATAAAAACGGCGAATTTATGAAAATGTCACCTAGATTCACTGACTACAATAACTGCGGAATATCTAAGGCTATATATATGACCTTAATTGCCCTGCATTCTGTTTTTAATGTAGCTCTGCTTGTCACTGTCCATCCATATTAGAACTAGAACGTCTCAAACCGGAGCTAATATATTATATGTTTAATGTAGCTCTGCTTGTGACTGTCCATCCATATAGGCTAGTTAGAACTAGAACGTCTCAAACCGGAGCTAATATATTATACGTTTAATGGAGCTCATTATATTGGTGCTTCAAAGTGATCTGCTGAGCTCGACTTTTGGAGACATTTTTATGAGCCTTTACTGTCGTTATGCAATGTAATATTTATGGCCATGGACAGTCCCAGGACGACGTGTACCCGGTAGCTTAGACCAAAGGTGCAGCCAGGGCAAGGTGTCTGGACTTAAAGAACACGTTCCACACACACACACACACACACACACACACACACACACACACACACACACACACACACACACACACACACACACACACACACACACACACACACACAGGGCCTAGAATAGATACAGTTTGGATTCTCTTTAAAGACAACATCATTCCTGCCCTATTAACTTTGTTTGTTTGTTTTAACCTCATGAGTCATTCATGATGAGTCTGACCATGACGTTGAAAATATGTGAAAATGTCATACAGTCACACATGCATTTACATTTTCAAATGTCCTATAAGTGAAATGGAGTAGCCTACTACTAATTCACACTGACACTCCTGTAATTGGTCCCTCGCTAATTAATTTATGCCATTTTACAATGAGCATACTAATTTATGCAATTTTATACGATGAGCTAATGCTTATTGTAATTAAGGAGTCTGAGGAGCAATTATATGAAGGTGAGGTTGAATTGTGTTTGAGGACTGTATAGCATAAATAAACCTCTCTGCGTTCTATAAAACAGTCCTTGGATGAATATAGTGTCATTCCTTCCATTCGTAAAAATTGCAATTCAATGTTGTTCATTTCTATCGATCCAATGTTTGGCCAGAAGCAGTCGTCATTTTGTTTTTGCTTTTGTTTACATTTAGTTTTTATATCCTTCAGTATTTCTGTCCGTAGACTTTATATTTATTTTTTACACACGTGTCATAGTAACTACAGTATATATTGGAAGTGGTCGTATTGAAGAGTCAGAAAGGGGGATTTTAGCCTTGTGTGTGTGTGTGTGTGTGTGTGTCCGTGTGTGTGTGCGCCTCTACACAGATGTGCAGAAGTTGTAAATGCTAAAGATTATGATATAATTTGTTGCTTGATTACTTATTATTCAATTCAAAGTAATGTTTCCCAAACTTCAGTTGGTCTTAGAAGATATATATCGTGCAACACAATATTAGTTTTTTCTGTTGTTGCTGACCTCTGACCTCTGATGCAGTCAGTCGGTGTCCACTACAGACAGACTGACCTCTGATGCAGTCAGTCGGTGTCCACTACAGACAGACAGACTGACCTGATGCAGTCAGTTGGTGTCCACTACAGACAGACAGACTGACCTCTGATGCAGTCAGTTGGTGTCCACTACAGACAGACAGACTGACCTCTGATGCAGTCAGTCGGTGTCCACTACAGACAGACTGACCTCTGATGCAGTCAGTTGGTGTCCACTACAGACAGACAGACTGACCTCTGATGCAGTCAGTCGGTGTCCACTACAGACAGACTGACCTCTGATGCAGTCAGTTGGTGTCCACTGCAGACAGACTGACCTCTGATGCAGTCAGTTGGTGTCCACTACAGACAGACAGACTGACCTCTGATGCAGTCAGTCGGTGTCCACTACAGACAGACTGACCTCTGATGCAGTCAGTCGGTGTCCACTGCAGACAGACTGACCTCTGATGCAGTCAGTCGGTGTCCACTACAGACAGACTGACCTCTGATGCAGTCAGTCGGTGTCCACTACAGACAGACTGACTGACCTCTGATGCAGTCAGTCGGTGTCCACTACAGACAGACTGACTGACCTCTGATGCAGTCAGTCGGTGTCCACTACAGACAGACTGACTGACCTCTGATGCAGTCAGTTGTCAGTGTCCACTACAGACAGACAGACTGATCTCTGATGCAGTCAGTTGTCAGTGTCCACTACAGACAGACTGACCTCTGATGCAGTCAGTTGTCAGTGTCCACTACAGACAGACTGACCTCTGATGCAGTCAGTTGGTGTCCACTACAGACAGACTGACCTGATGCAGTCAGTTGTCAGTGTCCACTACAGTAGCACAGTAGGCTTTGGAAACGAGCATTTTATCTCATAGTTGCAAGATAAGGATACTTATTGTGAAATGTTCATATAGGCCCCCCCCCCCACACACACACACACACACACACACACACACACACACACACACACACAGCTCATAGCTCTGCTTGTCCATCCATATACTGTAGTTAGAACTAAGAACGACTGACATTTTTAGAATGTGATCTCAGGTCAGAAGGTGTTAATCAGACCAGTGGGTGTCCAGTGGAACCTCGTATGAATCTGATCTCAGGTCAGAATGGGTTAACTATAAACTGCGTTTTGGGATGCAAAATGCTCTCTCTCTCTCTCTCTCTCTCTCTCTGTCTCTCTCTCTCTCTCGCTCTCATATGTGTGTCTTCACCACTGTGACTGAGTAGAGTGCTCAAAGCCAACTTACACAATAATCACAGTGGTATAGAGTTTGAGTCAATGACCCTGAGACTCCCCCCTCCCCCCCCCCCCCACACGCACACGCACACACACACACACACACACACACACACACACACACACACACACACACACAGCCTATACGCCTTGACTTCAGCGATGCGACGGATTCCAGACGCGCCGTTACATTTAGACTGTTGGACGTTGAACAGAAACACGCTGTTACATTTAGACTGTTGGATGTTGAACAGAAGACAGGATGGCATCTATAAAAACTATTATCCTTCTCTTGGCGGCTGAAAGAGAAACATGTTAACCCATTCTGAACGGGAACCCATTTTGGTGTCCGCATCATGTTGTGCTTTAGCTATTGAAAAATAGCAGATCTACAAGCTCATAGCGCGCCACCGAGTGGCGCGCTACGAGCTTGTAGGTCTGCTATTTTTGAAAAATCGAAGAACGGCTGACATTTTTATAATCTGATCTCAGGTCAGAATGGGTTATAATCAGACCAGTGTGTGTCCAGTGGAAACCTCGTATGAATCTGATCTCAGGTCAGAATGGGTTCATCAGACCAGTGTGTGTCCAGTGGAAACCTCGTATGAATCTGATCTCAGGTCAGAATGGGTTAATGAGAAGAGTAAAGAGTAAAGATATTATATACTTGAAGATGCATGTTGTTGTGTTTGATCTCATATCTCCAGCATGTCAGCGTTGTTGCATCATGCATGCTGTTGTCGCCCGCAGGCCATGAAATGAAGTCACGGTTTTCCATATTTCACCCTCTTCGGATCACCGTCTGAAGGCGTTGACGAGGAAGCAGTGCTTTTTTTTTTTGTATTTGTGCTTTTTTGGTTTCGTGTAACAAATGACGTGTGTCACATGGCATGATGTTGACGCCTGTTGCTGTGGGGATTAGTATCTATCTATCCATCTATACTATACCAGTAAGACGCGCGGACGCGGGAAGCGAACGCAGCTGAGACCCTGCAGATCATGTCTGTCTGTCTGTCTGTCTGTGTGTCTGTCCCGCTGTTACTGTATATGTGGACCTGGCCCCTTTTGTGCCCATATATGGAGCTGAGTGGACCTGGCCCCTTTTGTGCCCATATATGGAGCTGAGTGATTGCTGATGCAACACACTCCATATTTGGATAGCGGGACAGACAGACAGACAGACACACACACACACACAGACAGACAGACAGACAGACAGACATGATCTGCTAGGTCTCATAGTAAGTGCTCACTGCGTTCGCAACCAGTAAGACGCGCGAACGCGGGAAGCGAACGCAGATCGTAAATATGACGTAGCTCCATATATGGGCACAAAGTGTCTGTGCCCTTTGTGCCCATATGTGGAGCTGAGTGATTTGTTGATGCAACACACTCCATATTTGGACGTAGCTCCATATATGGGCACAAAGTGTCTGTGCCCTTTTTTGCCCATATATGGAGCTGAGTGATTTGTTGATTGCGAACGCAGTGAGCACTTACTATGAGACCTATAGCAGATCATGTCTGTGCGTGCGTGTCCCCCCCCCTTTGTGCCCATATATGGAGCTGAGTGATTTGTTTGTGATTGATGCAACACACTCCATATTTGGACGTATAGCTGCTTTGGGACTCCTTATATGGTTATGGCTGAGTCATGGTGACATGATCTGCTAAGTCTCATAGTAAGTGCTCACTGCGTTCGCAACTACACTCCTAGTCGAGGTGAAAAAGATTGTGAAAATGTGGCACAAATCTTTGAATATATATATATATATATATATATATATATATATATATATATATATATATATATATATATATATATATATATTCTTTCAGAATACCTTTTTTATTTCGACGTCAGGCCTAAATGGGTTAAAGGCATGCACGGCACCAACCAGCACATCAGGAGCAATTAGGAGGTTCAGAGTCTTGCTCAAGGACACTTGGACACTAACTCTGGGGGAGGGGCCCACGGGGATCGAACTGGCAACCTTGCGCGGTTTTCATCCGGCCACTCTACCCCCTGAGCCACCGTCGCCCTATAACGGGTCCATTTGGTTCCATTTGTACACTCTCAGAGTTACACATTAACATTGATTTTACAATATAAATTGGGGGTCCCAGAGATAGAAATGCCATTAAAATGGGGCATTTATGTCAAACTGGGGGTCCTTGAAATTAACCCATTCTGACCGGGAACGCATTTTGGTGTTTAGCATCATGTTATGCTTTAGCTATTGAAAAACAGCAGATCTACAAGCTCATAGCGCGCCACCGAGTGGCGCGCTACGAGCTTGTAGGTCTGCTATTTTTGAAAAATCGAAAGTACGACTGACATTTTTATAATCTGATCTCGGGTCAGAATGGGTTAATCAGACCAGTGTGTGTCCGGTGCAGGAAACCTCGTATGAATCTGATCTCAGGTCAGAATGGGTTAAGCAGGTTGAGAATCAGTGCTGGAGGCGTTAAAAAAAAGCTTCTCTTATGGGGGGTCCCTGGCATATCTTTTCAAATGAGGGTCCGTGGGCTAATTAGTGTCAATTAGGGGGTCCTTGGTCCATACACCATAGAGCACCGAAGTCCTGACGTAACTCGCTCATCCCGACGATTCCCCTGGTTCGCGGAAGTAATTTCTCTATGGAGAATAACATGGGGTGATCTTAACATCGTCTACTATAAGCGTTGTGGTCCAAAAATAAACAAGCTGTCTCGGCGTTATTGTCAGGGAGGTGTCTCTGTATCGTTTGCAACAATCACTCACTCATATATGATACAGTCTGCTTCTAGCGAAAATCTAACTAATTCAGCAGCAGTAACATTAGCGTTTTCTCTCAGTCAGTTGATTCTTCATATCCATGTGAGTGAAGCGGCCGGGGTGACATGTTTATTTTTCAAACACAGTTGTTATATGAGGCGATCTAAAATCGCCTCAATGGGGATTTCAATGCAACTAAACAAATACATGAACCTGTGGACTGACGCCCTCTACTGAAAGTGACGTCAGACTTCGGTGCTCTATTGGGACCCAATGGAGTCTGGAATGGAGTGATGTTCTTCTGTGACTTCTGTCGTACGGAGCTGCATATATTTCTCTGGTTTTTATCCTCTTATTGAGACCTGCTGCACCTTCGTTTGAACTGAAGCTATTCTGTCAATACATTGTGACCTGAATATGGTCCATAGCAGAGAGGTGCGCTCTGGCCACAAGCTGAGCTGTGTTCAGCCTATCCTATCCTGTCCTGTCCTGTCCTGTCCTGTCCTATCCTGTCCTGTCCTAGCCCTGAAAACATGACTGCCATGATGATTATCATGACAGTCATGCAGTAACTGCACCCTGTTTTTTGCGATCGCTACATTTACACGAAATCCGCATATATAAACATTCGGATTGCAAACAACGCGGGATGCAGCAAATCTAATCGCTGGAGCAGCAACTAACTAACACCCGTGGGATAAATACTTTATATTTCTTATCCGAATGTTTATATATACGAATGTCGTGTAAATGTAGCGATCGCAAAAAACAGGGTGCAGTTACTGCATGACTCTCGTATGAATACGAGAGTCATGTTTTCAGGGCTAATCCTATCCTGTCCTATCCTATCCTATCCTGTTCAGCCTGTCCTCGACGTAACAAAGCTATGCTTTGGAAGGTGTTCTGCTCATAACGGCAACTGTGCCTAAAGTCTTCTTTCTTTCTTTTCCTAAATCGTTTTTTTTTTTAAACAGGACATCCTTAGGGCTCTTTGAGAGACATGCATCGTTATTTTTTTTAAAGGGTGTTGATGTTGTCTGTTTATAACGGCAACTGTGCCTAAAGTCTTATTTTTTTTTCTTTTTCCAAGTAGTTTTTTTTTTAACTGGACATCCTTTGAGGGTCTTTGAAATATTTACATCATTATTTTTTTTTAAAGGATGTCGTTGTTCGTCTGTTTTAAGCCACAGTTAGTTTGGCTCCAGGGGCCACATTTTGAATGGAGCAAAAAATGTTCAGCAAACTACAAATGACAATATTTTCATTTAAGAAATCAGACTCGTGTGATGTCAATTCTCTCATTTGAGCAAGAATCGTGCAGCACCAGATGCTTAAAGGAGAATTCCATGCTAAAAGGCTTTCTTCCCTTTATTTGTAGTTGTTACGTCCCCACCAAAGAGGTCCAGGTGTTATTTATTTTGTGCAAAAGCTCCTTATGGTAGGCTATTTCCCCCTACCATAAGCCTTAAATGAATTGCATTGAATTGAATGGGAATTGAATGGGCATATGGGGTGTTGTGCTAATTTGCTTATTTCCATCGCTCAAAATTATATATCTTTTGTATAATTATATCCTCTCTTCATAATGTAAATAATATCCCAAGCGGCACACTTTACTACTTATTACGATGGAAATAAGCAAATTCTCTGCTCATTTCTGATCGCCTGCACCTTTTGTTAAATTGACACGTACACACACACACACACACACACACACACACACACACACACACACACACACACACACACACACACACACACACACACACACACACACACACACTCTCTCCTCTTGTCTCTGTCGCTCTAATTAATTAGTGTCATGTCCAGCAGCTGTGCCTAGGGGGAGCTGCCCTATGCCTTTAAAAAGCAGAAAGGTGAGTTCCTGTCTATAGGGTGCAACTATAACGTTGCACGTCATCTACGGCAGATCAATAGTCCCCGTTCAGATCAATAGTCCCCGACGTCCCCGTGCACTCTGTTCTCTTCACGTCTGTCCCTCAATGTCTCTCTCTCTGTCTTCGTCCCCGTCCAGGGTCCAGAGAGCCCCCTCCCTCCTCCTCCTCTGTCCGCTCTCCCTCTTCATCACTCTCATCTCCTCCTCCTCTGTCCTCTCTCCCTCTTCATCACTCTCATCTCCTCCTCCTCTGTCCTCTCTCCCTCTTCATCACTCTCACCTCCTCCTCCTCTGTCCTCTCTCCCTCTTCATCACTCTCATCTCCTCCTCCTCTGTCCTCTCTCCCTCTTCATCACTCTCATCTCCTCCTCCTCTGTCCTCTCTCCCTCTTCATCACTCTCATCTCCTCCTCCTCCTCTGTCCTCTCTCCCTCTTCATCACTCTCATCTCCTCCTCCTCTGTCCTCTCTCCCTCTTCATCACTCTCATCTCCTCCTCCTCCTCTGTCCTCTCTCCCTCTTCATCACTCTCATCTCCTCCTCCTCTGTCCTCTCTCCCTCTTCATCACTCTCATCTCCTCCTCCTCTGTCCTCTCTCCCTCTTCATCACTCTCATCTCCTCCTCCTCTGTCCTCTCTCCCTCTTCATCACTCTCATCTCCTCCTCCTCTGTCCTCTCTCCCTCTTCATCACTCTCATATCCTCCTCCTCTGTCCTCTCTCTCTCTTCATCACTCTCATCTCCTCCTCCTCTGTCCTCTCTCCCTCTTCATCACTCTCATCTCCTCCTCCTCTGTCCTCTCTCTCTCTTCATCACTCTCATCTCCTCCTCCTCCTCTGTCCTCTCTCCCTCTTCATCACTCTCATCTCCTCCTCCTCCTCTGTCCTCTCTCCCTCTTCATCACCTCATCTCCTCCTCCTCTGTCCTCTCTCCCTCTTCATCACTCTCATATCCTCCTCTCTGTCCTCTCTCCCTCTTCATCACTCTCATCTCCTCCTCCTCTGTCCTCTCTCACTTACTTTGATCATCTTACTTTATTGTCAAATCCACATCCATTCCACATCGAATGAATGAATGCATTAATGAATGCATGAATTAATTAATTAATGCATGGATGAATGCATGAATGAATGAATGGTCTTTTCACGTGGTCACAGTTGAGTCCAGTAATCAGTAATGTGAGGAGACGGGTGAGGGGGTACATGGGGATAGGTTACCAGATGGACAGGCAAGACACGAAACAAATTAAAACCTTTAGCGTTCCCGTTTTAGTTTGAGTTGATTTCATCTAGACGGGCCTCCGTCACCATTTCTACATAATCATCATCACCCAATCGCAATTATTGGAGAGATAATCGCAAAATTCGCAAAATCGTTTTTGCTTAATCGTCAAGTTCGATTATTTTCCATGTTGAGAAAAGTTCATGAATTCTGAAACATTTTCCATCATTTCCAAACATAGTGGAAATAGCAGAGCACACACACACACACACACACACACACACACACACACACACACACACACACACACACACACACACACACACACACTTATGATACTACTACCACTAATATTTGCATGCATAAATGGTAAATTGTGCATTTATATATAGCGCCTTTAATATCCAAGGTCCTTTATATCCAGCCACTCCACCCCTCCACCTCTACCCGCCCAGCTAGCTCTGTCTGTGGTGTGTTGAGATGCAGAGGGACGTCTGAGTCCGTGCCCTCCCTATAGCTCTCTGTCTGTGGTGTGTTGGGATGCAGAGGGACGTCTGGGTCCGTGTCCTCCCTGTAGCTCTCTGTCTGTGGTGTGTTGAGATGCAGAGGGACGTCTGGGTCCGTGTCCTCCCTGTAGCTCTCTGTCTGTGGTGTGTTGGGATGCAGAGGGACGTCTGGGTCCGTGCCCTCCCTGTAGCTCTGTCTGTGGTGTGTTGGGATGCAGAGGGACGTCTGGGTCCGTGCCCTCCCTCTAGCTCTGTGTGTTGGGATGCAGAGGGACGTCTGGGTCCGTGCGTTGTGCTGATAACGACCTGCTGTCTGCCTCCGCCAGGCAGCCAGCCAGCCAGAGCTCCTCCAGTTTATAACTCTCTGATGGCACTTCATTGTTGTCGGGTTAGCCCAGTGTGCATTATGTTGAAGGATGGAAGGAAGCAAGGAGGGAAGGATGGAAGGAAGGATGGAAGGATGGGAGGAAGGAAGGAAGCAGTGTTGTTTTTGGCAGCCGATTTTTATTTTAGTTTTAGTCATTAGTCTCTTCAATAGTTTTCATTTAGTTTCAGTCACATTTTAGTCACCTGGAATGTCTTAGTGTTATAGTCTAGTTTTAGTCGACTAAATGTCATACTATTTTAGTCGACTAAAATGTATTTTGGTGGGCCTTGATGCCGTCGTAATGACTGTTTATATTTTCAGCATGCAACCAAGTGTAAAATGACTTATACTGGATCTCTTGTCCACTAAAGTCCCTTCCTAACATTTTAGTCTAGTTTTTATTGGTTGATGAAATCGTCCGTATATTTAGTCTTAGTTTTAGTCATCAATCATAGATGGTTTTCATTTAGTTTCAATTTAGTTTTCGTCAGTGGAAAAAGGTAGTCGACGAAGACTTTTCGTCTTGGTTTTAGTCGATGAAAACAACACTGGAAGGAAGGAAGGAAGTAAGGAAGGGAAGGAAGGAAGTAAGGAAGTAAGTAAGTAAGGAAGTAAGGAAGGAAGTAAGGAAGGAAGGATGGATATTCCTGAGTCACTGTGTCCTTAGTGACTGTAGTTGACTCCAGTAACCTCGCTGTAGACCCCAGCGTGTCCTCGGGCAGAGGGTGAGAACAGGCAGGGAACGAGAGAGGCAGAGACAAATACAAGAAATAGCATTTTTGATTTCATTTCATGAGGCAGAGCCTTGGGGGGTTGCTGCAAGCAGTGTGTGTGTGTGTGTGTGTGTGTGTGTGTGTGTGTGTGTGTGTGTGTGTGTGTGTGTGTGTGTGTGTGTGTGTGTGTGTGTGTGTGTGTGTGTGTGTGTGTGTGTGTGTGTGTGTGTGTGTGTGTGTGTGTGTGTGTGTGTGTGTGTGTGTGTGTGTGTGTGTGTGTGTGTGTGTGTGTGTGCGCCGTGCGTGCGCGCGCCGTGTGTGCGTGCGGATCCAGGTGCTTAATGTCATCCTGAAATGAGGGAGCTAGAGAGGATTTTTTGGGGGACTTATGTTTAGAGAGAGAGAGAGAGAGAGAGCACTCAGTTCACATGGGTGTGATTTTATTTTTGTATTGCTCTCAACCAGTGGAATCATTCATCAGAGCCTCCGGGGAACTGAGCGTCTCTCTCGGAGGTCACCAGGAATCTTACACGTCTGCACTTAACTCACTCTGGGCATCATGTCATGCTTCAGCTGTTGAAAAAATATAGCAGATCTACAAGCTCATAGCACGCCACCGAGTGGCGCGCCACCGAGTGGCGCGCTACGAGCTTGTAGGTTCTGCTATTTTTGAAAAATCGAAGAACGACTGACGTAGAAGACATTTTTTTTTAATCTGATATCTCGGGTCAGAATGGAAAACTGTCAGGATGTAGAAGACATTTTTTAGAATCTGATCTCAGGTCAGAATGGGTTCATCAGACCAGTGTGTGTGTGTCCAGTGGAAACCTCGTATGAATCTGATCTCAGGTCAGAATGGCTTAAGAGCATGTGTCGCCCCCGGCCATCCCAGCCTGCAGCGAGCATTGAGTCAGTGAAATGACCTGGGATGCCTATAGGAAGTGTTGTTGTAACATGTTTGTACATCTTCCCCGTGTCGTTGGGCTGAGCGTTGATGTGTTGTTGTAACATGTTTGTACATCTTCCCCGTGTCGTTGGGCTGAGCGTTGATGCGAGGTGACAGGTTGGGTCTGCATGATGCCCCGGCCCGCAGACAGTCTGGGAACTCATTTACATGATGCTCACTGTTTGGGGCGTTTTTTTTAGATTTTAGAAGTCACCCTCGTGGAGTTAACCCATTCTGAACGGGAACCCGTTTTGGTGTTAGCATCATGTTATGCTTTAGCTGTTGAAAAATAGCAGATCTACAAGCTCATAGCGCGCCACCGAGTGGCGCGCTACGAGCTTGTAGGTCTGCTATTTTTTGGAAAATCGAAGAACGACTGACATTTTTAGAATCTGATCTCAGGTCAGAATGGGTTCATCAGACCAGTGTGTGTCCAGTGGAAACCTCGTATGAATCTGATCTCAGGTCAGAATGGGTTAATCAGAGGGACACACTTCTCTTCACTTCTCTTCTCCAGACACCCCCAAGTTTACAAGCAAGAGTAAAGGAGGGGAATGGAAGGGTCACAGAGCCACTCTAATGATTTCTTGCCAAAGTCAGCCAAGCAGCCATGACTCACTTCTACAGGGCCACTATTGAAAGTGTTCTAACCTTCTCTATATGCTTGTCTGGTTTGGTCACACAACCTCTCAAGGCAAGTCGATGTTGGAAAGAGTAGTACGTCGCGCATCAAAAAACATAGGATGTGTAGCCTTAGCCTCCCTACACTTTCCTCACTCTATAGAGCACCGAAGTCCTGACGTAACTCGCTCATCCCGACGATTCCCCTGGTTCGCGGAAGTAATTTCTCTATGGAGAATAACATGGGGTGATCTTAACATCGTCTACTATAAGCGTTGTGGTCCAAAAATAAACAAGCTGTCTCGGCGTTATTGTCAGGGAGGTGTCTCTGTATCGTTTGCAACAGTCAGTCACTCATATTATGATACAGTCTGCTTCTAGCGACAATGTAACTAATTCAGCAGCAGTAACATTAGCGTTTTCTCTCAGTCAGTTGATTCTTCATATCCATATGAGTGAAGCGGCCGGGGTGACATGTTTATTTTTCAAACACAGTTGTTATATGAGGCGGTCTAAAATCGCCTCAATGGGGATTTCAATGCAACTAAACAAATACATGAACCTGGGGACTGACGCCCTCTACTGAAAGTGACGTCAGACTTCGGTGCTCTATTCCACCAGAATAATCAGGAAGGCAAATAAAATCATTGCAGACAAAACTCCCATCCTGCACATCACCTCTTCAATCTCCTCCTCATCAGGCAGGATTAGACAATCATGTCAATCATGATTAGATGATTGACACAGGGGTGAAAAATGGGTTACAAAAATCGTGTGATAAAAAAAAAATATATATATTTAGCACCTTGCCCCGGGAGAGAGAGAGGGAGAGAGAGAGAGATCGAGAATGAACAGAAAACATTGCACTCAATTTTTGTACTTTTTGCGGAATCGGTCGGTCTAGACGGTTGTATAATTGGATCGTCCGGCTGTAGTAAAAACACTATAATAATAATAATAATAATCCGCGGGGCATTCAGGAATCCTTTCATCTCGGACCCTACTGTAACTACTGTACCTCTACCGCGCTGTAAAATCAATATTACTGTATATGGCTACAGTTTACTGTATATGTCTCATTCCTGCTCTCTCTCTCTCTCTCTCTCTCTCTCTCTCTCTCTACATATTTGGGAGCAGTAGTACAGTACCACCAGACTTTTTATTTATTTTATAATACTGTTTTTTATTAGGCATTTTTTGTATGACATCATAATATTATCGACAATGATAATGAGTAGTTCAGTTAAATAAAATGAAAAAAAAATAACAGGCAATGTAAATGTTCCACATATACAATACATAATAAAAAAGACATAAATGTGATAAACATGAACAGACAACAGGACAGACACTCTTGCTCTAAGACTTTCCCAACATGTTGTTGTAAATGAAGTGAATTACAGACATTCTTTTTTAAATGATAAAAAAATAAAATAAAGAAGTACCACCAGACTTTTGAACAGCTTTTACTTATACAGTATCAGCAATAAGTCCTGCTGAACAGGAGCTAATGTCTCGTACAGTACAGTACAGTACAGTACAGTACAGTACAGTACAGTACAGTACAGTACAGTACAGTACAGTACAGTACAGTACAGTACAGTACACACTACACACACACTGCATGATATTTCCTCCCATTATGCTGTCGGGGAGCATTTTTATAGCACGCACTGACAAAACTCCCGATCTGACGCAAAATATCACACACACACAATCTGAAAGGGACAATGTAAGACCTAGTAGTGAAGCTTTTTAGTAGGCATTTATTTGAGTGTGTGTCTGTGGTGAGTGTGTGTCTGTGTTGAGTGTGTGTCTGTGTTGAGTGTGTGTCTGTGTTGAGTGTGTGTCTGTGTCTGTGTTGCCCATCATTTATTTGAGTGTGTCTGTGTCGAGTGTGTGTCTGTGTCGAGTGTGTGTCTGTGTCGAGTGTGTGTCTGTGTCGAGTGTGTGTCTGTGTCGAGTGTGTGTCTGTGTCGAGTGTGTGTCTGTGTCGAGTGTGTGTCTGTGTCGAGTGTGTGTCTGTGTCGAGTGTGTGTCTGTGTTGAGTGTGTGTCTGTGTCGAGTGTGTGTCTGTGTCGAGTGTGTGTCTGTGTCGAGTGTGTGTCTGTGTCGAGTGTGTGTCTGTGTCGAGTGTGTGTCTGTGTCGAGTGTGTGTCTGTGTTGAGTGTGTGTCTGTGTCGAGTGTGTGTCTGTGTTGAGTGTGTGTCTGTGTCGAGTGTGTGTCTGTGTTGAGTGTGTGTCTGTGTCGAGTGTGTGTCTGTGTTGAGTGTGTGTCTGTGTCGAGTGTGTGTCTGTGTTGAGTGTGTGTCTGTGTTGGACATCATTTGAGTTTTACCATCAATGGTAATTTCCACCTGGTGTTGCTTGCATAAAATCTAATTATCTTTACTCACGTAACCATTTTCGCAGATTAATCAGATTTTTAGAGCGGTGCTATAATGTAATCTAAAATAATATATTTTCCCGTATAATATTTCCTTTCCAATACTGTCCACCGTCCATGAATGAAGCCCAAAATGGGTTAACTATGAACTGTGTTTTTGGGATGCAAAATGCACCCTATATTTTAACCTCTGGGTTCTATACAGTGAGCAGGGCTCCTTGCGTATAAACAGAACACTGCATCCATCCATGTCTACATCATGTGACATACTGTATATACAGTATGACCAGTGGTGCAGTCAGTGGTGATGTTATCTCTGGTGGTACACATACTATACGTTTAACCCATTCTGACCTGAGATCAGATTCTAAAAAAAAAATCTTCTACACATCCTGACAGTTTTTCTGAAAAAGCTATGTTTCTAAATGTCAGTCGTTCTTCGATTTAAAAAAAAAATAGCAGACCTACAAGCTCGTAGCGCGCCACTCGGTGGCGCGCTACGAGCTTGTAGATCTGCTATTTTTCAATAGCTAACACCAAAAGGGGTTCCCGCCCAGAATGGTTTATTAATGACGTCACCAACGCGCGCACGTCGCTCACACTTTATGGGGTCACACAGTCGCGACCAGTGATGTGCGTCCAGAGTCATCATTCTTACTGTATACAGTATGTTCGTTCACGCTGTCGACACTTCGACACGGTCCACAGCCTTTGTACAGTATATATATAAGCTCTGTTGAGAGGCGTGAACTAAAGGGCTGTTGCGTGCATTTACAGTACAGTATGTACAGTATATTATGTATGTGCTCAAAAGACTGGCCGTGTACTGTACTGCGTGATAATAACCACATGCAATGAGCACTGCATTATAATGCAGATGTAGATTGACCCGGTTAATTGTTCTAACCCATTCTGACCTGAGATCAGATTCTAAAAAATGTCTTCTACGTCCCTGACAGTTTATACCATTCTGACCTGAGATCAGATTCTAAAAAATGTCTTCTACGTCCCTGACAGTTTATACCATTCTGACCTGAGATCAGATTCTAAAAATGTCTTCTACGTCCCTGACAGTTTATACCATTCTGACCTGAGATCAGATTCTAAAAATGTCTTCTACGTCCCTGACAGTTTATACCATTCTGACCTGAGATCAGATTCTAAAAATGTCTTCTACGTCCCTGACAGTTTATACCATTCTGACCTGAGATCAGATTCTAAAAATGTCTTCTACGTCCCTGACAGTTTATACCATTCTGACCTGAGATCAGATTCTAAAAATGTCTTCTACGTCTTGACAGTTTCCTGAAAAAA